>NC_088240.1:69009934-69309934 GCF_036934945.1 Oncorhynchus masou masou
GGAGACTGCTACTCTCTGTCTTCTCCTGTTATTGAGTTCTGCTGGTCCCCTGTTGATCAGACCTGCTATAAATACAGACCCTGGAGGACTCCGAGCCCAGAGAGAGAGCGGTGTAGCTTCTGCTGCTTGTCAACTGTTCTGTTAGCTTGGAATCCAAACTGACATGCTCCGTTTCACCACTAAAACAATAGAACTGAGCATATCAGTTTGCGTTCCAGGCTACTGCTCTTTGTGTGTTGACCTGCTCTCCCTTTGCAAATAGGAAATATAAATGTATATGGAAATATAGCTACAGCCTTGCGTTTAAACATGAGTGTTAATTCCCCAGGAGAATCCTCCAAAACCAAAGCAGAGAAAGCAGGTGCCGTTGCTGCTGTTGCCGTAGGCAGACCTCAAGGTAAAAAATTAATAAACATATTGATTCAAATAAGGGTCTGATTAAGGCTTAGGGTGAAATCAAATCATGTCCCATTTTAATAAAAACAATTAGTTACATGCTCTTACTTGTATAGTACTTGGTTGGAGTCCATTTCTTAGGCACACTATGTAAAGTGGTGCCATTGTGTGGATGTTCTTGAAGGGTGTTAAATGTGTGTGTTGGTGTCAGCTATCAGCAGCGAGGAGGCTCCGGTAGTGACTGGAGAATGGACTGACCGGGCTGTGACGGCCCCTGCCCTTACCATTGTTCCTGACGAGGAGCACTGGACCACTTCTGAGAGCAATCAAGACACCACTGTCTGGGGGCACGAGACAGAAAGTAATGATAGTAGTAATATTTCCCTCGAATATACTGCATATGTACATATTAATCAAATCTTACTTTTTGTTATATGCAGGGAATACAGTATACACAGTATAATTACATTTTTACTGGCAGGAGTTTTCACTGAGGTTTTCTATTGCAATGTTGAGTTATTTGGAGGGTGGACTTATTAGGAGGATCCCTGATAACAGAGATAAAGGCTAAAGACCTGCATCTAGTCTCATTAACCAGACTAACAGTTGGCACTGCAGGTAATGAGCTGACTGTTCTTTGGACTCCTGGTGTAGGATCACCTTTTGGCCTCTAGATGGTATGGTTTACAGTACAGACAAGTATAGTGCCCTACAAAGGCAAAACGCATTAACTATGAATTTGGTCAAATATTTTATCTGTTGTAATGGCCAGGTATATTATTTGATTCATGTGGTATTTAGTTTCCTGACACAAGAACAATCCAGTTAATCAGAATATATAATGGAGTAACAAAAATTGCTCTCTGTCTAGACAGAAAGACAGACTTTGCAGTAAAAACAATTACTTAGTTACTGTGTTTTGCCTTTGTAGAACAGTATAGATATTTAATCAGATTGTATCATTTAAAATACATTTTTAAACTACTAAAGTATTAAAATCATATGGCAATATTAGTTTGCGTATATTGGTGATAGTCCGCCATGAAGCCAAGTCGTTGTGTGTGTTCCTGCAGTGGAACCCCAGCTGCCGTGTCCCAGCCAGCCTGAGCCTCAAGTGGAAGACGAGTGGTCTGGTCTGAGTAAGTAAAACAAACCTTTACACTGGCAATAAAAGTCATTGCAGGGATTAGATCGCATAATGAGTAGTTATACGGGTTGCAAGGTGGCCTGTAGATCAGTGATTCTGCACAGTCCAACTGTATTGTAGTCAGGAGACATCATCTCTGTCTAGCATGTGTTGTAAAGGTTGTGTTTTTGTGAGGTGTTTTAACTTGAGCTTTCCTCCGGATGTGTTTTCAGATGGTGATGGGTCTGCTGCTGCAGCAGACGGATGCTCTGACTGGAATGCCCCAGCGGAGGTGTGGGGGAACTATGAGGAACTCCCTGCTCCAGTAGAGGCTGCCCCCCCTGTTCTCGAGGAGCCCCTGCCAGAGACTGTCAAGGTTAGTCGCCAGTTGTGATAACACTTTTTAGGTACCCGTCACGAGAGGTTTCTAACATCATGGACCTGTTCCTGGTTAAATAAATAACATGCCTTATATTTAAATACTGTCAATATAATCTGGGAAAGTTGAGGAGAGAGAAACCATCTCCAGAGTTAAACAGAACATTTCATGATGAAGAGATGTCAGGGATTTAATTTAAATGTTGCATTTAAAAACCTCTAAATATAACTATGCATATGTGAGGATAGACTGACTAGTAATGTGCACTACATCCTTGGAATATAACTAGTTTGACTGCAGTGCAACAGTAGCTTGTAAAGAGACCATGCTGTATCCTGTACAAGGTTCTGCACAGAGTAATAGTAGTGATTTGGGGATTGCTTCATTTTAAAAGCCTCTGTCAAACAAAACTACACATTTTAAATTTCAAAGCCTCATGTAAAAATAAAAATAAATCTGCTGTTTACTGTACCTTGTCCCCTTGTTATTATTTTGACTTATGTTCAAGTTGGGGAAATGTTGTCAGGTTGTTGATTTAGGTTGAGCAGTCTAGATCTTAAGTATTTGAATTAGTTTTGTACTTTGAATGTTGTTTCACAGCAGGTATCTGATGAAGAGAGAGAACAGGCGGAGCCTGCTGCTGATGGAACTGGTAAATTGAAAAAGAAGAAAAAGAAGAAGAAGAAGCAAGCTGAAGATGATGTAGTTACTGGCCAGGTAACACTGTAGACTAAGCACTTACTGGATTCCTCCTTAAAAACATAATGTTACTATAGTGATTAGTATTATTACACGGGAATAGAGCAACTTAATTTAAACTGTTACCATCACTCGTTAGAACTACATTGCTGAGTCTTTCATTGGGTCATTGTTACCTGTGGCCTTCCTGATTGGCTCATATTTGTTCTGTTTGCCTGTGATTGACAGGAGTCAGAGGAGCGAAGTAAAAAGGTTGCTGAGGCCAAGGTGAAGAAGCAGCCAATCCAGGAGCCTACTGCTCCTGCTGTCAATGTTGCTGTTGTGAAGGTTGGTGACACTGCTCTATAGACCTCAATGGCTGTGTCAAATGGCACCCTATTCCCTAATAGTGTACTACTTTTGACGAGGGCTTGTAAGGACTATAAAGGAAATAAAGTGCAATTTCGTTTAGGGGACCCCTGTTGGTCCAAGAGCACCCCCAGTGAGTGGCAAAGGTTCTTTAGCCTCTTTAATCCCAAGGTTTCTAATTCCTGCAGGCAAGAGTGGAGCAACCAGTTGTGGCTCAGAACACAGCCCCCATCACACAAGTGCCACCCCAACCCGCAGAGACGGAGCCTACTGCCAATCAGAACAGTCTACCTGCTCCAACACATAGTAAGTCTATCAGAACTATGTGAATCACACTGGAGTCTGGTCTAGTGGTAGTGCTGCAGACCCTGGACTACGTATCTCTGCCAGCAGCTGGGGTCCGATCCCTGCATACATGTTACTTCACTTTATACTTTCCTCTATTCTATATCCCCAATCATTTCTTGCTATACTATGATCACAATAGAAACACATTAAAATTAAAGGAGGAATAGCTTTACCTTGCCCTCAAACCATTCAGATCTAGACATATTAGTGGGCTGCTTGGTGTTCCTGGGCAGGGCTGCCATGTTGTGTGATTGACTGGGCCCCTAAGCTGCCTGCATACCACCTTCCTCTGAAGTGTAGCTCTTGATTTCTGGAGGTGTAGGAAGCAGTGAGGCCAGGTTATTACTACCAGATATCCCCTCTCTCCATTCTGTTTGATTGGCTATCCCAGCTAGAGCATCAGTCCTTCTATTTAATGTATCAATCATACGGTTGCAAAATTTCAGTAACTTTCCTTAAATCCTATTTGGAAGATTCTTGGAATATGTTTAGGAATAAGCAGGAAGTCCAGGAAAGTTACAGAAATGTTGCAACCCTAAAAACTCAAGACTATACAGGCAGGGCTGCAGTTCTCGCTCAGTCTCCACTCACACATTTCTACAGCTGCACTGTTTCTCAATCCACTCCTGGAGGACCACACCCCCACGGGGTGCACCTTTTGTGTTTCAACCCAGCTACTATCCAAGCCATTGATTGGATGATTCAGGTGGTAGTACTGCACGAGAACAATAATGTACACTTCCTAGTGATCATTCTGGAATGGATTCTACACACTTCCTGCTTCTAAAGTCTTCGTTTCTGTTTTACAACCTGTCTTGTCTTACAAGGAGTCCCATATTGTATTGTAAGACTATTCTCCCTGTGTGTTTTCACCCATAGAAAAGCCTGAAGAGAGCCAGCCTTCCAAACCAGTGATGAAGAAGAAACGGGCAAGAAGAGAAACATGAGTTGGAGTCATGGACATTATATGCAAAATACTTTGGATAAAAACAGCTGATTATGCAACATATAAATACTTCCCCTTTTAAAAACAGAAATATCAAACTTCTAAGTTCTGACCGGCCAGCTTCATATCCAAAATGCAGACTGGATCTAGATGAACTGTAAAGCTAAATTCTGCGATTCTGATCAATATCGTAGTGTGGGCACACATGAACTGTTTTCCAATTCCAATGAATCTTTCGAACGATCATGTTTGATGATTAGACACCTAGAAAGTGAATAATAAATCCTGATTTAAAAGTGATTGGGATGTTGTGGCTTTGAGATTATTATAGAGGAAGAGTCAGCCGAGTCACGTTACAGGCCTTTATTCTGCAGTCTTTGTTTGCTGTTTATATCGTTAACCATATTGGTGTAGTGACTCCTGCTCAAAAGGTCAAGTCTAACACTATAAGGTTGTGTTCAATAGGGCACATGGTAGCAAACCGGTTTGAAAGGGAAAAACTAAATAAGTGATTACTATCTGACAAGTCCAGGTAGTCCTCCCTGTTTCAGTCAATTTTGTACTGTTTGGTGTCTCATGAACACGACCCAAGGGAATCATGTTTAGCATTTGGATGCAGGTGGTGTTAGTGGTATCTCTACTATTCTGCTGTACATGGAAAAGAGACATACTTTCAGTTACTTGCTGTTATTTTGATGATCAGTGTTGTGCTCAGACTGTAGTTGCTTCTACCATTGATAGCTGTTGTCCTGTCCACCCGTGGTGGATGATTCAAAAGTCCTCAACCTTTTGTAACCTCTTTGTAATGAAAATGCTTCAAGCCATATGTAAAAAAAATAAAAAGGCCCTTTTCTATATTTGATTTGTCTTTTATATTTCTATATTTTTTTCCCTATTAATCAGTTACCCCTTATTTTTCTCGTTTTCTTTTGAGCAACTGATTGGTGTTTAGTCCTGCTGTAGACAGCATAGTTTCAAACTGCTTTAATCAATTATGTATTTGTAATGATGCAGTAATCAGGAATACAATTTGATGCCTTAGTTGGTTGGGTAATGTAGGCATGTGCTCTACCAACCGTTTTAATGTGTTGATTGTGTCCTATGTTGGACCATGTTTATTCTGCACCCTGAATCTTTCTCCACTTGTCTTTCTTCCTCTGGAAATGTAACATGTGAATTGCTTCCATTTTTCCTGATTGGGGATAGTAATGTCTTGGTTGAATTATTTAAATCAATGTGTTTGATACTTGTCCTTAACCTCTGTCTTTATTGTCAGAATGTTCCAAATGCAATAGAATCAAATATGCCCTTTGTGAATTTCTACCATAAAGATCATAAAGTCACTATTATGAAGCGTGAATATTCTTATTCAACATATCTCAATAAACATAGCAGGCAGCTACAGTGTAACTATTTAAATTTCCCGGCGTTGGTGAGGGATGATGGGAACTCGATTCTCGAAACTAGTTACATCACCGGCTCTTGATCCTATCTAGCCCAGGTCACATGCTCCAATGTTAGCTACTTGGCTGAGTTGATCCGTAGAGCCGCGGTGAGGCTTTTATCACGAATTGCGGACGACACCGCGCGTCGGAGAAGAAATTCACGTCGATCTATTTGGATTATTTATCATTAACAGATATATATATCTGTGAAGTGCCTCCTCCTCGGACTGTACAATATGATTTCCCCATGGGACCGATGGCATTCCACCAGATGCTGCCTGTGCTGTCATGTCCGCACAGGCACTGTTATCCTGGGGGTTTGGTATATGGTGAGCATCCACAGTCGCTATTATTCACATACCACTATTTAGATAGGCTCAACAACCAACAAAAACGGTATGTTATTATTTGTAGGACGTTTTTCCATGTTCAATTATGTTTATCAAGCAGAAAGTGGTATAATTGTGATTGGCTGCAAGTGATAACATTTATTTAATGGATTGTTTTGTTAATTATGAATGAACAAGTTTTTCCGCTAAGGTGTCAAAGTAACCTAACACCATTTGGGGGGGGGGGGAACGTTCATTAATTTTTCAGTACACTCAGCCCTTCAGGACAGGTTACAGGTCTTGTGTCAGGTAGAAAGAAGCCTTTAGGCTATGGCAATAGGGCCTAGGCATATGTATAATTATTTTAAAAGTTAAAGCACTATCTCTATCCTTGTGGAGTCTTTCCATCATGTTGACATTAAATTGAATGTCAGCCTACATTGCTGAGTTAGATGGTTCACTCAAATTATACAATTACGGTTTCCTTACCTGGAACACACAGCCAAATAGTTCCTAATTAAGGAATCATATAAAAATGTAATTTGGGTGAACGAGTTATTCCTTTTATAAAGGCTGAGCTATTAATATGTATCTGTATCCTCCTTGTCAGTCAGACTGGTCCTTATGTCTTTGAAATGAGCTGATTAATGCCATCAAATGCTTGTGGAGTCCTTCCTTCGTGTTGTGGTTGAACCTTTCCCTCACGTTGATGTGTATCGTGTTCCTATCTAGTTTGTCAGTCTAAATGTCCTTATGTCTTAATGTCCTTTAGCTGATCAATGCGGTGGTGTTGCTCATCCTCGTCACGGCCCTGGGTGATCCTGACCAGTACCATCTGACCAGCGCTGAGCTGGCTAACGACTTAGATGACATGGATGACGCCAGTAAGTAGCCTACAGCTTTATGTCTGGGATAGATGTGTGTGACGTTGCATAGGCCTGCCCACGCCTCCTTAGTAGCCTGACGGGCCAGTGTGTTTGTGCTCTCGCCAACTCCTCTCAGAGTGTATGTGATGACAATGATGGAAACTACTATGGTGTTACATATCAACGTCAAAACTACTGGCTTTATAAATCACTTTATATAATTGAAAGCAGCCAATAGTCCGTTTTTCTCTCACTTCACAATAAAGCAAATCAAATCTCTGTCCGTGGGCACGCATGTCTAATGTTCAGCTGTGTTGTGTATTTTCACAAACTTGCAAAATCAGCTAGGTCTTGCCCAGGTTGGAAGTGAACTGTAGCAGCATATGCTGGCCAAATTGACATGTCTGCTACTGGCTGTCGGTACAGTAGTGTCTGATTGAAACTGACTGAGTTGACCCAGTTCCGGTCAGATTAAACCATCCTGTGATCCCTTTTGCCGTTGGTCCAGCTGGACCTGCATTAGGCAGGCCATAGAAATATAATTACTAGAACGGCCATCCCTGTTCAAGTCAATGTGCCATGATAGGTGGAACGGCAAATTTCTACGAGGCAGGCAGTGATTCAGTTCAGGCTAGTTTGGAACTAAAGCAGACTGGCTTTTGTTCTGTTCTGTTGGAGCAGACAACTGTGTTCTCTGGGCTGTGAACAGATGGACAGGATTACTGTGACGCTGACAGTTTGTGACATAGTATTTTTGTTTTCTGTGAAATCCACTCAATGTCATGGTATCAAGATCAGGTCACATCTACACAGAGAAAGTTGGGTCATTTTCACATAAACAGTGTCAATCTAAGAATGAGCTGAGTTTATTATAAGTTTATAAATTACTGTGAGATTAAGACAATCACCATCCAAGGACGAAACACCAAGTGATTTTTTTTTTCATCATTTGCTACGGTTTAATTTATTTGAATGCAGACATTGTATACAGTATGATTTCCCTTCTATTCCAGACATGTGTATTGCTTCAGCGGTCTCGTTGCTGATGATACTAATTTCTGGGATGGCGACCTACGGTGCGTATAAGGTAAGCAAAAGTCACGTCAGCTTTCTGCTGTTGCTTGTACTGGTATACTATGTCTGGTCTCGAAAGAATGAATACAGATGAAGACACTAGGAGGATCATCCAAATATAGTTTAAACTTTATTGTCCAAATGTAGTTAAAAAAAACTCCAGTTCAAATCCAGATTTACAGACATGGTCTTGAATGGCATCGTCCCACTAGAGTAAGTTCACCAAAACTCCCACCAGAAACACATTGATTTACGTTTAACGCATCGGTCAGACCGTTTTGTTTGAATCTTTGTTTTTTCAGATAGATATATTAGCCTTTCCTGCCGCTGCAGCTCTTCAGATGCTATTCCCTCATGGCTAACAAACTGTTTTTCTTGTTTCAGCAACATGCTGCTTGGATCATCCCATTCTTCTGCTACCAAGTCTTTGACTGTGCACTGAACACCCTGGTGGCTGTTAGTATTGTGGTCTACCCCAACACCATACAAGATTACCTCCAACAGCTGGTAAGAAGGACTCAAGTCAAACTCTTATTCTAATAAAGTGCCTGACATGACACTCTATTGCCTGTATAATGCACTAGATAGTGCACCGTATAAGGAATTGGGTGCCATTTTGGATGTAGCCACCACACTCTACCCCCAATCTCACTGCAGCTGATTTTGTCTGTCTATCTGGTGTCACCCTCACAGCCTGAGAACTTCCCCTACAAAGAGGACATCATGGCCATGAGCAATGTGTGCCTGGTCTTCATCGTGCTCCTCTTCATCGGATGCATCCTCACCTTCAAGGTAACTGCTACTGAACTGACACACACACACAATTTTCATTACTTACTGTATGAGTGACAAAACAGTGCTTACGCTCTGTGAGAGATGAAAATTGTGCTCGTCTGAGGAAGTTATTCAGGTTATTTTTCTGGCAGAAACCCTTGGGGACAGACAGAGGGTCCTGCAGTGGTTCAAACGTCTGGCAGGAGCCGTTTCACAAGGCTGTTGTTTTCATAACACTATAATGGGAGCCATTGAGGCAGTGCCCTCGTCAGTGTTGCTCTTGGCCCATTCAGGTTAGAAAGCTTTCACATTAGCTCTGATAAACTGTCAGATGATGCCAACTGCCAATGTTCCACCACACTATACAACTCTGTTTTATGGCATTGTAAAAGCCCCTCTAAATGGCCTGCCAGTTATATTAGGCTGCTGCTACAGAGCTCCATAGACCATCCAAAAGTAGGGAAACAGATTGAAAGAGGATGTGGTTTATTTTGATAGACTTCAGTAAGGCTCTGTGTCACCATGTAAAACTGTGGAGATGCCTTACTGAGGCCATCTTAATGCAAACATGCTATAATAATGAGGATGACCACACGTTTCTATTACTTCTGGTCCAATCCAAAAGTAAGGGTTGATACATAGCTCTGCTGTCAGTGAGTGATAATTGTTCTGTATAGATGTTGCTACCTCTACCAGCATATCATCCACAGACGACTGATGATTGTATGTGAGTTTAGCACATTGAGTAATGTACTTTGGAAACACTTACAGAATGTCTATATACCATATGGAGGTCTACAGTTTTTACTTTACGTTGTTGAAGAGCCCGTAAAAGTGACAGAGGTGTGAATTCATTAAAGTTTGTTACGTTACAGCCTTATTGTATAATGTATTAAATAAAAAATGTTCCTCATCAATCTACACACAATACCCCATAATGGCAAAGCAAAACGTTTTTTTTTTTTTAAATGTTTGCACATTTCTCAAAAATAAAAAAACCTTATTTACATAAGTATTCAGACCCTTTGCTATGAGACTCGAAATTGAGCCCAGCTGCATCCTGTTTCCATTGATCATCCTTGAGACGTTTCTACTATTTGATTGGAGTCCACCTGTGGTAAATTCAATTGATTGGACATAACTGTTTATAAAAGGTCTCACAGTTGACAGTGCATGTCAGAGAAAAAACCAAGCCATGAGGTCGAAGGAATTGTCCCCAGAGCTCGGAGACAGGATTGTGTTGAGGCACAGATCTGTGGGATGTGTACCAAAACATTTCTGCAGCATTGAAGGTTCCCAAGAACACAGTGGCCTCCATCACTCTTAATTGGAAGAAGTTTGGAACCACCAAGACACTTCCTAGAGCTGCCCGCCCGGCCAAACTGAGCAATCGGGGGAGAAGGGCTTTGGTCAGGGAGGTGACCAAGAACCCGATGGTCACTCTGACAGAGCTCCAGAGTTTCTCTGTTGAGATTAGAGAACCTTCCAGAAGGAGAACCATCTCTGCTGCACTCCACCAATCAGGCATTTATGGTAGAGTGGCCAGATGGAAACCACTCCTTAGTTAATGGCACATGACAGCACACTTGGAGTTTGCCAAAAGGCAGCTAATGATCTTACTTAAAAATCATACAATATGATTTTCTGGATTTTTGTTTTAGATTCCGTCTCTCACAGTTGAAGTGTACCTATGATAAAAATTACAGACCTCTACATGCTTTGTAAGTAGGAAAACCTGCAAAATCGGCAGTGTATCAAATACTTGTTCTCCCCACTGTATGTGTGTGTGCGCAAAAACCTGCTTTTGTCATTATGGTGTATTGTGTGTAGATTGATGAGGGGGGACACAATTTAATCAATTTTAGAAAATGTGGAAAATGTCTAGGTGTCTGAATACTTTCCAAACGCACTGTGTATATATACAGCTGAGCTCAGTCCTAGTCTGTCTTATAGGAGCCAACTGCTTTACCAGATGATGTTTGGCTGGACAGGACAAATCCCCCAGAAAGCTACCGTGCTGCTCACTGAGCGTGATGATGTCAGGGAACAATGAGAGCTTGTTTTTGTACCACTCTCCTGAATGAGCTGTACTATACCTTTCTGCAATGGACTGGACATTGAGTCTTGTCATTTTCTGAACGAATGAATCCCCTCTGCATTGGGCTGGAGATTGAGTCTTAACGCTTTCTGAATTAATTATACAGTACCCCTTTGGATTAAGATGAATATTGAGCCTTTGAGAGAGTTATTTTGGTTTTCCCTTTGCAGGCATACCTGATAGCGTGTGTGTGGAACTGCTACCGGTATGTGCGTGCAAGAAGCACCACAGAAGTCCTGATATACGTCACTACTAATGACACCACGGTAAGTCCCAGGATACAAGCATCTATTTAAATTGCTGTACAGTACATGAATGACAAGTCCTACATTATGACATGGTGGGTTCGTTTTTGTATTTTATACTAGTCTGCTGTAGTTACTTACAGTGTTATGCAATTTCCTCTGTTCAGTTAGTTGGGTTTGAAGAAACTGACATATACTCCAGACAAACTACCTTTTTGACAGTTATGTTTTTCCACAAATATTGACATTGCTTTTACTCCTACAATAAAGTTTTAATTTCCAACTCGACCAGCAGCTGAGAAATGCACTGTTTCTGTTATTCACTCTAACCCTTTGCTTGCAAAGTTGAAACAATCTAGACATTTACCAGTGCTGTACTATCATAATATATTTCTTTGTATTCATATGATACATCTCATCTACTCTATAATTACCCATCTCTCCCTTCCTCATTCCTCCTCTCCCTCTGCTTTGTGCTTTGCATTCTGGAGAAAGTACAAATCATAAATCTATCATAAAGCATTCATCATATCTCGGTGTGATAGGTCACTGACCAGGTTCATATTATGCGTAGGTTAGGTTCCCCTCAAGACGGTGAGGGAGAGGGCATTCCATCAGTAAAGCCATCATGTCAGAGTAGGAAGGAAGTATAAAGTTGTAGTAAGTTGGGCTGTAGTAAGAGGCTTTGCGTGGATGAGGCTGTAAAAAATTCCACACTGGCAAACTCATTAATATGGCTATAGTACATTGGCCACTTACTCAATGAAAAGCTCTTGGTCTGTCTCTCTCTCTACTGGTATCATATAGCTCAAGCTTGGCCACCTGGCTGCTTATCCGCAGATATTACAACACGTTATCCACTGTTGAACCAGGGGAGGGGAGAAATGCAGCCTGAAAACATGGCGTTAGCGAGGGGAGGATCTGGTTTAGCTATCAGATCATTGCAGCACTGCTCATCCAGCTAGCCTGGGGGAAGAGGATTACTGTGTGATGTCACAATGCAGGTGTAGGAGAGGAGAGTGAGGGGTTGTCAACAGTGTTTGTACCTCAACGATGAGAGTCAGAACAATACCATTATCAGGACTTTTTGTTCCACCAGTAAAATGTGTCACTGCATAATGTTGTAATTGACAAGAGTTTGATATCCAAAAGTGATGAAGTAGGCTTATGTAAATTGGATATTTATTTGTCCCCCCCGAATATAAACCTTAAATTCAAAGCCACTACGAATGGCTCATGATGCTCATGATTTGTTTTGAACATGTAGAGCACAGGTCAGCTACAATGTGGCTTTTTTTGTTCTGACCCCCAAAAGATTTTATCACCAGGAATTCAGCTTAAAATCTGTTCAAGTATTTCCACCCCCCCTACTTTCATTTTTTTTTTACCCGTCCCGCAGTTGGCATTTTACCTACTGCTGGGGATGTCATTGTAAGTAAGAATTTGTACTTAATTGTCTTGCCTATTTAAATAAAACATATATAGTTGCCTACCCTGATGTAGAGGAATGACTTGATGTTTCGGTCTAGAGAAGCTGAGGCCCTTCTGGTGCTCCTTATGTGTAAAACACCTTAGCTATAAAGGGACTGGACGAGACTGCTCTTTTTAACCATTAAAATCATTAGTCAAAAGTGCTAGAAAAACAACCTTCTGCCTGCCATGCTTTCCGTAGGTCTAGGCTTTTCAATTAAGGCTTCAAGTGGGCAGAAAATATTCTGGTAAACCACCAGTCTACTGGAGTGTTCTGATTCCCTACTTCTCTCCTGAAGTGTACACTCACTCACTCCCCTCCTAAACTTAAATGATGTTGATTAAGTGATTTAGAGGGAGTTTCCTACACCAGTCCATTCCTTTTAAATCTATTGTGGGGATTGACTGAGTGTACACTTCATGTATGAAGGTAGACTGCAGCCGCCTGTGTATTACTGGCAGGTTATTATAATCAGAGACACTGCGTTGCCTTCCGACAGGTGGCGTCACTCCTACACGACGCTAAGCCCTCGAACAGAGCAGATGGAGTTGTGCTATCTGATGTCAGACAATAATGGGGATAGCCTACTGTAGATGTGATGTCTTCCACATTTCTGAAAGTCGGTATGTCTGGACTGAGCAGAGCCACCGAGAGGGCGGTTTTCCAGACACACATTGCTTTTTAGTCCAGGACTAGACCTAATCTGTGTCCGGGAAACCACCCCGTGAAGTATAGCTTCAGGATATCAAGCACAATGTTAAATCACTGGTCTGAGATCAGAAAGGTCCACCATGACATGGACGTTATGCCCCTAACCAGTGCCTTACTGATGTGTGTGAGGATGGCATTGGCATACTCTAACCATATTTTACAGTATCCTCTGCCGGTCTTGTCCATTGAAAATGCATTGAATCCGAGATGTTGCCTACAGTATGTCTCTGTCAGTAGGAAAACCAGGATGGGTTACATGCATCTGAGAGAGAGACACACATACACACACACACACATCCCATGATAGCATTTGGTTGGTTCCCCAGAGAGAGTGTCGTAGTCTGAAGAGAGGACATCTGAGACGGAGTTCTACTTTACCTCGTCAAAGACATAGAGGAACTGGCTGACTGAACCTGACTCATGTCAGTCAGATAGGATGTGAATGTGGACTTGCCTTGCTGACTGAACCTGACTCATGTCAGTCAGATAGGATGTGAATGTGGACTTGCCTTGCTGACTGAACCTGACTCATGTCAGTCAGATAGGATGTGAATGTGGACTTGCCTTGCTGACTGAACCTGACTCATGTCAGTCAGATAGGATGTGAATGTGGACTTGCCTTGCTGACTGAACCTGACTCATGTCAGTCAGATAGGATGTAAATGTGGACTTGCCTTGCTGACTGAACCTGACTCATGTCAGTCAGATAGGATGTGAATGTGGACTTGCCTTGCTGACTGAACCTGACTCATGTCAGTCAGATAGGATGTGAATGTGGACTTGCCTTGCTGACTGAACCTGACTCATGTCAGTCAGATAGGATGTGAATGTGGACTTGCCTTGCTGACTGAACCTGACTCATGTCAGTCAGATAGGATGTAAATGTGGACTTGCCTTGCTGACTGAACCTGACTCATGTCAGTCAGATAGGATGTGAATGTGGACTTGCCTTGCTGACTGAACCTGACTCATGTCAGTCAGATAGGATGTAAATGTGGACTTGCCTTGCTGACTGAACCTGACTCATGTCAGTCAGATAGGATGTGAATGTGGACTTGCCTTGCTGACTGAACCTGACTCATGTCAGTCAGATAGGATGTGAATGTGGACTTGCCTTGCTGACTGAACCTGACTCATGTCAGTCAGATAGGATGTGAATGTGGACTTGCCTTGCTGACTGAACCTGACTCATGTCAGTCAGATAGGATGTGAATGTGGACTTGCCTTGCTGACTGAACCTGACTCATGTCAGTCAGATAGAATGTGGACTTGCCTTGCTGACTGAACCTGACTCATGTCAGTCAGATAGGATGTGAATGTGGGCTTGCCTTGCTGACTGAACCTGACTCATGTCAGTCAGATAGGATGTGAATGTGGACTTGCCTTGCTGACTGAACCTGACTCATGTCAGTCAGATAGGATGTCAATGTGGACTTGCCTTGCTGACTGAACCTGACTCATGTCAGTCAGATAGAATGTGGACTTGCCTTGCTGACTGAACCTGACTCATGTCAGTCAGATAGGATGTGAATGTGGACTTGCCTTGCTGACTGAACCTGACTCATGTCAGTCAGATAGGATGTGAATGTGGACTTGCCTTGCTGACTGAACCTGACTCATGTCAGTCAGATAGAATGTGGACTTGCCTTGCTGACTGAACCTGACTCATGTCAGTCAGATAGGATGTGAATGTGGGCTTGCCTTGCTGACTGAACCTGACTCATGTCAGTCAGATAGAATGTGGACTTGCCTTGCTGACTGAACCTGACTCATGTCAGTCAGATAGAATGTGGACTTGCCTTGCTGACTGAACCTGACTCATGTCAGTCAGATAGGATGTGAATGTGGACTTGCCTTGCTGACTGAACCTGACTCATGTCAGTCAGATAGGATGTCAATGTGGACTTGCCTTGCTGACTGAACCTGACTCATGTCAGTCAGATAGAATGTGGACTTGCCTTGCTGACTGAACCTGACTCATGTCAGTCAGATAGAATGTGAATGTGGACTTGCCTTGCTGACTGAACCTGACTCATGTCAGTCAGATAGGATGTGAATGTGGACTTGCCTTGCTGACTGAACCTGACTCATGTCAGTCAGATAGGATGTGAATGTGGACTTGCCTTGCTGACTGAACCTGACTCATGTCAGTCAGATAGGATGTGAATGTGGACTTGCCTTGCTGACTGAACCTGACTCATGTCAGTCAGATAGGATGTGAATGTGGACTTGCCTTGCTGACTGAACCTGACTCATGTCAGTCAGATAGGATGTGAATGTGGACTTGCCTTGCTGACTGAACCTGACTCATGTCAGTCAGATAGGATGTGAATGTGGACTTGCCTTGCTGACTGAACCTGACTCATGTCAGTCAGATAGGATGTAAATGTGGACTTGCCTTGCTGACTGAACCTGACTCATGTCAGTCAGATAGGATGTGAATGTGGACTTGCCTTGCTGACTGAACCTGACTCATGTCAGTCAGATAGGATGTGAATGTGGACTTGCCTTGCTGACTGAACCTGACTCATGTCAGTCAGATAGGATGTGAATGTGGACTTGCCTTGCTGACTGAACCTGACTCATGTCAGTCAGATAGGATGTGAATGTGGACTTGCCTTGCTGACTGAACCTGACTCATGTCAGTCAGATAGGATGTGAATGTGGACTTGCCTTGCTGACTGAACCTGACTCATGTCAGTCAGATAGGATGTGAATGTGGACTTGCCTTGCTGACTGAACCTGACTCATGTCAGTCAGATAGGATGTGAATGTGGACTTGCCTTGCTGACTGAACCTGACTCATGTCAGTCAGATAGAATGTGAATGTGGACTTGCCTTGCTGACTGAACCTGACTCATGTCAGTCAGATAGGATGTGAATGTGGACTTGCCTTGCTGACTGAACCTGACTCATGTCAGTCAGATAGGATGTGAATGTGGACTTGCCTTGCTGACTGAACCTGACTCATGTCAGTCAGATAGGATGTGAATGTGGACTTGCCTTGCTGACTGAACCTGACTCATGTCAGTCAGATAGGATGTGAATGTGGACTTGCCTTGCTGACTGAACCTGACTCATGTCAGTCAGATAGGATGTGAATGTGGACTTGCCTTGCTGACTGAACCTGACTCATGTCAGTCAGATAGGATGTAAATGTGGACTTGCCTTGCTGACTGAACCTGACTCATGTCAGTCAGATAGGATGTAAATGTGGACTTGCCTTGCTGACTGAACCTGACTCATGTCAGTCAGATAGGATGTGAATGTGGACTTGCCTTGCTGACTGATCCTGACTCATGTCAGTCAGATAGGATGTGAATGTGGACTTGCCTTGCTGACTGAACCTGACTCATGTCAGTCAGATAGGATGTGAATGTGGACTTGCCTTGCTGACTGAACCTGACTCATGTCAGTCAGATAGGATGTGAATGTGGACTTGCCTTGCTGACTGAACCTGACTCATGTCAGTCAGATAGGATGTGAATGTGGACTTGCCTTGCTGACTGAACCTGACTCATGTCA
Organism: Oncorhynchus masou masou; assembly: GCF_036934945.1. NCBI lineage: Eukaryota > Metazoa > Chordata > Actinopteri > Salmoniformes > Salmonidae > Oncorhynchus > Oncorhynchus masou. The sequence goes on from NC_088240.1 coordinate 69,026,715, forward strand.
GTCAGATAGGATGTGAATGTGGACTTGCCTTGCTGACTGAACCTGACTCATGTCAGTCAGATAGGATGTGAATGTGGACTTGCCTTGCTGACTGAACCTGACTCATGTCAGTCAGATAGGATGTGAATGTGGACTTGCCTTGCTGACTGAACCTGACTCATGTCAGTCAGATAGGATGTGAATGTGGACTTGCCTTGCTGACTGAACCTGACTCATGTCAGTCAGATAGGATGTGAATGTGGACTTGCCTTGCTGACTGAACCTGACTCATGTCAGTCAGATAGGATGTGAATGTGGACTTGCCTTGCTGACTGAACCTGACTCATGTCAGTCAGATAGGATGTGAATGTGGACTTGCCTTGCTGACTGATCCTGACTCATGTCAGTCAGATAGGATGTGAATGTGGACTTGCCTTGCTGACTGAACCTGACTCATGTCAGTCAGATAGGATGTAAATGTGGACTTGCCTTGCTGACTGAGAACCACAGTCACAGCCTCGAATCCAAACTGTTTCACTTCACAGATTTCAGTCTGGACCTGCGCCAATAGACTTGGATCGCTTTCATTTACTGTATGGCCTTCTCTAGATTTGGCCTCTCAATAGACTTGTACCACATTCATTCCTGGCCTGCCTTTCTCCCTCTTTAATCTTCTCTCACCTCTCTATTCTCCCATCCAGACTTTGAAGATCATTACAGATCTGTTTTGAAATCCTCTGTCATCCTCTCTATATATGACCATCGTGTCACTTCCGGGAGCTCACACTATTTTCACTTTATCCTCAAGAGTATATTTGACCAACTGCTGTTTGGAATTAGACCAATACACAGCATATTATATTACTGCTTGTAGTCTTTGCCAGTGACAAAAACCAATATATTCGAAACCATGTCAAACAGTTAAATAGCATTTTGATGTCTGATGTCAGTCACACGTTAGAAGACTCTGGTCTTGATCTCGCTTTATTCTGTATTCCCAGGTACTGTTACCCCCATACGATGACACCATGGCTATTCCATCATCCAAGAACGCTCCTCCCCCCTATGGGGCACCCTACATAGCATGAAGAACCTGGGCCGTTGTTCTGCTGACGGACTGGACCCCCTTGTTACTACAGCAGCCAGACATTCCAACCAGACCTGGGCAACAAATATGTTTTCTTTCCAATACATTATGCATTTTATAGTTGGCATTTGATAACTGTCACACTGGGTGTGTAGTGTTCGCAGTATTTTAATTTAAAAAAACAATTTTTGTAATAATTTGACCCAGACCCCAATACTACTGATTCTTTCCAAAACATTTAACCTACACACATTTACTTACCTGTTACTGTGATACTGTTTAACATTATACTGTTTATTTGGAGTTATTTATTTTCACTGATCTACAGTTGAAACATTGAGCAGGAAAGAGTTCAAATATGAGCGCACTAGTAGTGAGTGTAAGAGCAGATATATTTTTCTTGCTTGTACTAAACTGTACTTCTACATGCTCTCTACTGTCAGTCCTAGTCCAAAGGCCACCCACCAGAAACGTGTTTCCATGGTCTAAGTACACACCCTCAGGGGTGTCCCCTCCTATATTCCCTTTTCACCCACGACTGCGTGGCCAAACACGACTCAAACACCATCATTAAATTTGCTGACGACACAACAGTGGAAGGCTTGATCACCGACAACGATGAGACTGCCCATAGGGAGGAGGTCAGAGAACTGGCAGTGTGGTGCCAGGACAACCACCTCTCACACAATGTGAGCAAGAGAAAGGAGCTGATCGTGGACTACAGCAAAACGTGGGCCAAAGAGGCCCCCATTACCACAGACGGGGCTGTAGTGGAGCGGGTCGAGAGTTTCAAGTTCCTTGGTGTCCACATCACCAACGAACTATCATGGTCCAAACACACCAAGACAGTTGTGAAGAGGGCACGACAAAACCTTTTTCCCCTCAGGAGACTGAAAAGATTTGTCATAGGCCCCCAGATCCTCAAAAGATTCTACAGCTGCACCATCGAGAGGATCCTGACCGGTTGCATCACCGCCTGGTATGGCAACTGCTCAGCATCTGACCGTAAGGCGCTACAGAGGGTAGTGCGAACGGCCCAGAACATCACTGGGGCCAAGCTTCCTGCCATCCAGGACCTATATAATAGGCAGTGTCAGAGGAAAGCCCATAAAATTGTCAGTGACCACAGTCTCCCAAGTTATAGACTGTCTTCTCTGCCACCGAACAGCAAGAGGTACCGGAGCGCCAAGTCTAGGACCAAAAGGCTCCTCAACAGCTTCTACCCCCAAACCATTAGACTGCTGAACAATTTACATTGACCCCCCCCCCGTACACTGTACACTCGCTGTTTGTTTGTTACCTAAGCATAGTCATTTTGCCCCCACCTACATGTACAGATTACCTCAACTAACCTGAACCCCTGCACACTGACTCGGTACCGGTGCCCTTGTATATAGCCTTGTTATTGTTATTCTTATTGTGTCACTTTTTATTATAACTTTTGATTTTAGCCTACTTGATAAATATTTAATTCTTCATGAACTGCACTGTTGCTTAGTAAGTAAGAATTTCATGGTAAAGTCTAGACCTACACAAATCAAATCAGGCACTGCAACCCCCCCAAATGTTTTTTATTATTATTATTATTGCCCATGATTTAGGCTGGTCCCAGAGCTGTATGTGCGTTTTCATGACGATTACAGTCAGAGGACTTGGCTAAAGCACACAGATCTGAAAACAGGCGAATGAGAATTGTATCCTCGACTCAAAATATTTATTTGTTCTGCCCATGATCACTGTTCGTTTTTGGATTGCCTTTACAAACAACATCCTTTCTGATAGGGTGCACTGAGAGAATGTATGAAGTGTTGCTATGCGCGGAAGGATTCCAAAGATTTAAAGCACCTGCCTGTAATCTAACAGAGGATCGAAGAGCAGAAGTCATATCACCAAGTTACTCGTACGTTATAGTTTAGTGTGTGTATAGAAAACTGTCATTATCCTGAATTATTACAACAGGACTGTTGAGATTTCTTTATTTTTAAGGTTGAGTTATATGACTTGTACATTTGATCTTATATCTGTGTTTCGAATAAAGGAAAAACTGTTTGTCTTGTTTTTTTAATTCAGTCAATGTAAGCAGACCAGTCTGCTCTGCCAGATGCAGTTATTGGCAAGCTGTTCCCCAGACGGGGGACGTCCTCTGAGGACTGTCACATTTAACCATCTGCTGCTGCAGCATAAAAAGACATAGTTATATTTATTTGTCTATTAAAAACACATTTAATTGATGGACAGATCTTGTTTTTATTTTGGATCCATAAGTATTTACTGTGCATCTCATTTCCATATGTTAAACACTTGATCAGTTCTAGGGCAGGTGCTACGGTTCTGTTTTTCAAAAGGGCTTTGAGACAAATCCACTATAGTATAATTGTGTTAAGTGACATCACTCCTATGAGATGAAAAGTCAAGGACTAAAAGGCCTCGTTTTTTCATCGACTGGCACTAATTCTGTCATCCTTACCTCATAAACCTGAATAATGGAAATTCTCTATGAAACGACTTGGCCATCAACTTTAAAAGCTGTTAGGGCCATAACGTTGTAACATTGTAAGACAGGTAGTCTATTTTCAGGATGATTGACATTAAGTGCACTGAAAGCACTGCTTTGGACCCTTTTCCATAAACTACTGCCTTACTGTTTCCTTCTGTTCAATGTGGAGTTCATCCAGATGTCTTCCAGGTACAGTAACCTCCTTACACTGTAGCTTTGACCACCATTGGACCAGGACCACAGTACTATAGTTGAACTATCTGACCATTGGCAAAAACCAATACGCGTGTCGTTTACTTTGAGAAATGTACAATGCAGTTGAGTTGTAGACACACATCAGCTTTTCACAATGCTATTTGTCAGATGTAAGAACGGATGGATGGGATATCTGTTTGATTATTGGTCACTATTTCTGATCAAAGAAGATCATATGTATGGTTACCAAAATGCTTGGTGGGCTCAGTAGAAGATGTCTTGATTGTCTTGACATACTGAAATGATAGTTTAAACGGATAACCTGCTCCATACACCAATTTATTTTCTCCGCATAATGTCTCCAATAGGAGGCTTCGCTCCCCAGGTCAGAGCCAGACGGGTAAGGCAGCGAAGAGTAAATACAGAAACAGTCAGTCCCAGAGGAGAGGGAGCTTGTCTGCTGCACGTGCATAGAGAGAGAGAGAGAGAGAGAACTGAAGGACATCTGCATATTCTCTGACTGACTGCACAACTACAACAGTCACCAGCTTGACTCACTCAACCAGGTGGATTTCCTTTTCCTGCTTTACTTATTTTTTTAAACACTTTTAATTTAGATATGCTGACAGATATTTTCACAAAAATGTATTTTGATATCGAGGTAAGGAGACTTTGATATTTTGATGTTATGTTCAATAGGTAGTGTCACACTGCAGCATGAAAACTCATGACAGATGTGGAGTTTACCACACAGAATCTGAGCTCGAAGATAAAAAAAAAATATATAAAAAAATAGAAGTTAACATATAGTCAACATGATTCAGATTCCACATTAGATGACAAGATACAATATGGCCATAACAAAAGGTTAAAAAATACTGTACTGCCGTCCAGTCCAACTCAGTGGGTAAAAGACCAGCAGAGATTACTGGTACTAAAGGAAATGTGGTGCTGGCTAAATACTGTGGTTTGTGTCACAATCAACACTATCAACAATGCAGGTCCTACAGGTTCTAGTATTGTCACACCTGGACTACTATTCAGCTGTGTGGTCAGGCGCCACAAAGAGGGACCCCCGAAAATTACAATTGTCTCAGAACAGGGCAGCACGGCTGGCTTTTAAATGCTAACATTAATCATGTGCATGTAAATCTCTCATGGCTCAAAGCGGAAGAGAGATTGACTTCATCACTACTTGTTTTTGAAAGAAGTGTTGACATGCTGAATGCACCGAGCTGCCTGTTTAAACTACTAGCACACAGCTCAGACACCCATGCAAACCCCACAAGACATGCCACCAGAGGTCCCTTCACAATTTGGACCTGAGGAAGAGTAATAAATACAAATACAATGGAAGATAATGAATGTGTGGAATATAATGGGACCTAGAGTACAATATAATGGACATACAGTACAATATAATGAGACATACAGTATAATACAATGGAATATACAGTACAATATAATGGAATATAAAGTACCATATAATGGACATACAGTACAATATAATGGACATACAGTACAATATAATGGAATATAAAGTACCATATAATGGACATACAGTACAGTATAATGAGACATACAGTATAATATACTGAGACATACAGTACAATATAATGGACATACAGTACAATATAATGGACATACAGTATAATATGAGACATACAGTATAATGTATTGAGACATACAGTACAATATAATGGACATACAGTACAATATAATGGACATACAGTACAATATAATGAGACATACAGTATAATATAATGGACATACAGTACAATATAATGGACATACAGTACAATATAATGAGACATACAGTATAATATACTGAGACATACAGTACAATATAATGGACATACAGTACAATATACTGAGACATACAGTATAATATAATGGACATACAGTACAATATAATGAGACATACAGTACAATATAATGAGACATACAGTATAATATAATGGACATACAGTACAATACAATGGGACATACAGTATAATATATTGGACATACAGTGCAATATAATGGGACATACAGTATAATATATTGGACATACAGTATAATATATTGGACATACAGTATAATATATTGGACATACAGTATAATATATTGGACATACAGTATAATATATTGGACATACAGTATAATATAATGGACATACAGTATAATATATTGGACATACAGTACAATACAATGGGACATACAGTATAATATATTGGACATACAGTATAATATATTGGACATACAGTATAATATAATGGACATACAGTACAATACAATGGGACATACAGTATAATATATTGTACATACAGTACAATATAATGGGACATACAGTATAATATATTGGACATACAGTATAATATATTGGACATACAGTATAATATAATGGACATACAGTACAATATAATGGGACATACAGTGCAATATAATGGACATACAGTACAATATAATGGACATACAGTACAATGTAATCAGACATACAGTATAATATTAATGGGACATACAGTGCAATATAATGGAATATACAGTACAATATAATGGACATACAGTACAATATAAAATAATATACAGTACAATAAATATAATTTGACATACAGTACAATATAATGGGACATACAGTGCAATATAATGGACATACAGTACAATATAATGGACATACAGTACAATGTAATCAGACATACAGTATAATATTAATGGGACATACAGTGCAATATAATGGAATATACAGTACAATATAATGGACATACAGTACAATATAAAATAATATACAGTACAATAAATATAATGGGACATACAGTACAATATAATGGACATACAGTACAATATACTGAGACATACAGTATAATATAATGGACATACAGTACAATATAATGAGACATACAGTATAATATAATGGACATACAGTACAATATAGTGGACATACAGTACAATATAATGGACATACAGTACAATATAATGAGACATACAGTACAATATAATGAGACATACAGTATAATATAATGGACATACAGTACAATACAATGGGACATACAGTATAATATATTGGACATACAGTGCAATATAATGGGACATACAGTACAATACAATGAGACATACAGTATAATATAATGGACATACAGTACAATACAATGAGACATACAGTATAATATAATGGACATACAGTACAATATAGTGGACATACAGTACAATATAATGGACATACAGTACAATATAATGAGACATACAGTACAATATAATGAGACATACAGTATAATATAATGGGACATACAGTACAATACAATGAGACATACAGTATAATATAATGGACATACAGTACAATACAATGAGACATACAGTATAATATAATGGACATACAGTACAATATAGTGGACATACAGTACAATATAATGGACATACAGTACAATATAATGAGACATACAGTACAATATAATGAGACATACAGTATAATATAATGGACATACAGTACAATACAATGGGACATACAGTATAATATATTGGACATACAGTGCAATATAATGGGACATACAGTACAATATAATGAGACATACAGTACAATATAATGAGACATACAGTATAATATAATGGACATACAGTACAATACAATGGGACATACAGTATAATATAATGGACATACAGTACAATATAATGGGACATACAGTATAATATATTGGACATACAGTATAATATAATGGACATACAGTATAATATAATGGACATACAGTATAATATATTGGACATACAGTACAATACAATGGGACATACAGTATAATATATTGGACATACAGTACAATATAATCAGACATACAGTACAATATAATGGGACATACAGTGCAATATAATGGACATACAGTACAATATAATGGACATACAGTACAATGTAATCAGACATACAGTATAATATTAATGGGACATACAGTGCAATATAATGGAATATACAGTACAATATAATGGACATACAGTACAATATAAAATAATATACAGTACAATAAATATAATTTGACATACAGTACAATATAATGGACATACAGTACAATATAATCAGACATACAGTATAATATAAAGGACAGTACAGACCATATGTGTGTGCACATGTACAGAATGTATATTCATAAAATATATATTATATGTTTTTCCCCTCAGTAAAGATCAAGTAAAATCAATGTCTGACCAGGGGAACTGGTCCTCTCTAGGGGAATATATGGAGCATGTAGAAGTTTTTCTTCTTGTCTTTTCCCAGGATTACTGGAGACTAGAGAACTCTTTCCTCTGCTCTCAGACTGACTGACTGAGCACACAAAGTAATAACCACTGTCCAAACTCAAAAAGAAAGAATCAACCAGACAGTGTCAGAATTATGTACTACAGTACTTGAAGTAAGATCCAACTTTTTGGTTTCTTCATACAGAGAGCCCATGTAAATATCAGTTATATACAGTATAGTAAGACTACTTCCAGTCAGATTATTTGTATGCTCCTCAGAGAGCCCTGTAAATACTATATTAGAGTTACAGTAAGCCTATATACAGTACAATACTTCCATTGAGGCTTTCTTTGTGTTCTCCCCCAGTAAATACTGTACTATATTAGTTACAGTAAGCCTATATACAGTACAATACTTCCATTAAGGCTTTCTTTGTGTTCTCCCCCTGTAAATAATATATTAGAGTTACAGTAAGCCTATATACAGTACAATACTTCCATTAAGGCTTTCTTTGTGTTCTCCCCCAGAGAGCCTGTGTAATTATCACATATAGTATGCCTGGCCTACTGTACCTCCAGTAATTTATTTTATTTTTTACCTTTATTTAACTAGGCAAGTCAGTTAAGAACAAATTCTTATTTTCAATGACGGCCTAGGAAGGGTGGGTTATCTGCCTGTTCAGGGGCAGAACGACAGATTTGTACCTTGTCAGCTCTGGGATTTGAACATGCAAACTTCCGGTTACTAGTCCAACGCTCTAACCACGAGGCCACCCTGCCGCCATGCCTGTGTCTTCCCCCAGAAAGCCTGTGTAATTATCACATATAGTATGCCTGGCCTACTGTACCTCCAGTAACGCCTGTGTAATTATCACATATAGTATGCCTGGCCTACTTTACCTCCAGTAATGCCTGTGCAATTATCACATATAGTATGCCTGGCCTACTTTACCTCCAGTAATGTCTGTGTAATTATTACATATAGTATGCCTGGCCTACTGTACCTCCTGTAATTCCTGTGTAATTATCACATATAGTATGCCTGGCCTACTGTACCTCCAGTAATGCCTGTGCAATTATCACATATAGTATGCCTGGCCTACTGTACCTCCAGTAATGCCTGTGTAATTCTCACATATAGTATGCCTGGCCTACTGTACCTCTAGTAATGCCTGTGTCTTTCCCCAGAGAGCCTGTGTAAAGGGAAGCCCCTGGATTTTGTGTTCATCATCGACAGCTCCCGCAGCGTGCGTCCCAGCGACTACGAAAAGGTCAAGATTTCATCACCAACATCCTGGCCTTCCTGGACGTGGGGCCGGAGGCGACGCGCGTCGGACTGCTGCAGTACGGCAGCATGCTGCAGAACGAGTTCTCCCACAACACCTACAGCAACAAGGTAGTCTAGGCCCAAGGGAACAAGTTAACCCATAACAACTATCGCAGCAAGGTAGCTTGGGGAACAAGTTCTTTGTGTCTCTCTCAACCCATAACATCTATCGCAGCAAGGGAGCCTGGGGAACGAGTTCTTTGTCTCTCTCTCTGTCTCTGTCTCTGTGTGTCTCTCTCTCTCTCTCTCTCTCTGTGTCTCTGGCTCTCTGTGTCTCTCGCTCTGTGTCTCTCTCTCTATGTCTGTCTCTCTCTGAGTCTCCCCGTGTCTGTGTCTCTCTCTCTCTCTCTCTCTCTCTCTCTCTCTCTCTCTCTCTCTCAATTCAATTCAATTCAATTCAATTCAATTCAAGGGGCTTTATTGGCATGGGAAACATGTGTTAACATTGCCAAAGTAAGTGAGGTAGATAATATGCAAAAGTGAAACAATAAAAATTAACAGTAAACATTACACATACAGAAGTATCAAAACAATAAAGACATTACAAATGCCGTATTATATATATACTGTGTTTTAACAGTGTACAAATGGTTAAAGTACACAGAGGAAAATAAATAAGCATAAATATGGGTTGGGTCTCTCTCTCTCTCTCTCTATCAGATATACTGTTCTATTCTTTTTACAATATGTTTATTTGGTTTTCCTAGTACAGTTGCACAGAAACAGTCTGTAACAAGAATCCCCAATAAACTAACCCACCCACATTAACAAACACATAACTGTTGTATTCAAGGCAGATGTTGAGCGGGTGGTGAAGGCCATGGACCACCTGGCCACCGGCACCATGACCGGCCTGGCTATCCAGTACACCATGGAGACAGCCTTCACCGAGCCAGAGGGTGCCCGACCCGCCGACATGCACATCCCCCGCATCGCCATGATCATAACGGACGGGCACCCCCAGGACACGGTGGAGGAGGTGGCAGCACAGGCCCGACAGGCAGGCATCCAGATATTCGCCATTGGAGTGGGCAGGGTGGATATGAACACGCTGCGGGTCATCGGGAGTGAGCCCCACTCAGAGCATGTGTACCTGGTGGCCAACTTCAGCCAGATAGAGACCCTCACCTCCGTCTTCCAGTCCAATCTGTGTGGAGGTGTTTTCTCTCTGTTCGTCTCTCAATACTTTCATGTGCTTTAATCATTATATTGATGGAGATTCTAAGGATGTATTATTTGTATGTATGTGTGTATGTGTGTGTATGTATTAGGTACAGACCTGTGCTCTGTGATGGACCATCAGTGTGATCACCTCTGTGTGAGCACCTCATCCTCCTACATGTGCCGGTGCAGAAGGGGTTACACCCTTAACTCCGATGGCAAGACCTGCCGCGGTGAGTGAACAGCAGCAGGAGCATAAGGGAAGGTTTAGGGTTCTGGTTAGGGTCAGCTACAGCAGTAGTATTCAATCCTGTCTTTGCCTATGTTGTGGTCCTCCTGGTTCTGTAACGGAAGACCCGTGTGATGTGGTGGACCATGGCTGTGCCCACTTCTGTGCCAACATGCCAGGGGTACTCGGCTACGAGTGTCACTGCCGGCTTGGGTATGAACTCAACGAGGACGAGAGGACGTGCCGAAGTGAGATTCTTAGTTTTTCTTCTTTCGTTCTTTCTTTCTTTCTTTTTTTGTGGTTATGACTAAAGTTAACATAGAACAAAAATAATGAATTTACCCTGAAAACAAGTCATTTCTCTGCTTGTGAAGGTTAACCTGAATTCCAGATTTTCATATGTCATTTCATTGCTCAAATCTGATGGTCTATTATACTGAAAACAATAAATACTTTGTTTTTGGTTACATTTCAATCCATGGACTGGCTCAGTGATGCAACTATGCTTGACTATAGTAGTGTTCACAATCAGTTCTTTAAGCAGTTGAAGGGTGGAGGTGGAGGTCCAAGCCCACCCACATTTGGACGTGCCTCTAGTTCTCTAGTGGAACTTCAGACTTCAGAGTAGCATAGGGGAGATCTCCAAGAGGAAGTGTGCTTTTTGAATCATCTCACTGGCTGCTGACATATGAGGGAGTGTGTCCATGGTATCAGAATACTAAGAAATCATAACAGACAACCAGGGTTCCATCCGGTTTGATCTGTAGAAAGGGTTATACATGGAACCAAAAAGGTTCTCCTATGGGGACAGCTGAACAAACCTTTTTGGCTCTAGATAGCACCTTTTTTCTAAGAGTGTATGTTCCGATGCAAATTGCACAATAAACATTTCAATTCACTTCAGAAAGCACACCTCTCGAGTGTTTTACAATCTTAACACATTTGGAATATTGATTTCAGAGCCCTGTGTGTTAATCATAATCTGTAAGTGCTTAAAAAAAATAGGCAGAAACAACTGGTATTACAGGAAATAAAGAACATTTCAAATTAAAGGCACCTATTCTCTTTTTGACATCCTGAGAATAATGTATGAATTCAAGCCCATCTATGTGTGTCTCTACCTTCCCCCCCACCCCCAGGAATAGATGACTGTGACCTGGGGAACCATGGCTGTCAGCATGACTGTGTCAGCTCTCCTGAGTCATACGTCTGTAGATGCACGAGGGGCTATGTTCTCAACCGCGATGGCAAGACCTGCAGCAGTAAATTCATCACTCCTCTGGTTGTATGAACTGTGTTACTGTGCTATTAACAACCCTGTATTCAACTTCCCCCCCCCCCTCCTGAGATGGAAGTGCCAGTACACCTCTAAAAATGGTTTAAAATATATTTAATCTAACAAATAAAGCAATCAGTAACTGTTAATTCAAAATATCAGTCCCTGGAGGACTCAGCAACAGAGTGCTGTGCTCACTGTGTGGGCAGTGTTGAGGAAAACATTTGTAATGTATTTATTTGTTGAATGTAGTGAATATATATATTTCTATATAACAGTGTAGAAGTGTTACTTCCCTGAAAGAATATTAGCAAGCGTTGTCCCTTTCTCTCTCCTGCCTTGTTTCTATCTCTGTACCCGATGTGACTAACACCTCTCAGAGATTGACCATTGTGCTCTTGGCGACCATGGTTGTAAACATGAGTGTGTGAACACTGAAGATTCATTTTTCTGTTTTTCTGTATCTCTGTCTCACCTAATACGCAGAAATATCATTTGTATTCAACATTTTACTTAGATTTCAACATACTAGCAAGTCTTGCTTATTGACCTCAACAACTGGGTCTGATCACTTTTACTCACGGCAGAGCTGGATCCATGTTCCCTTGGTAACCATGGCTGTGAGCATGACTGTGTGAACACTGAAGATTCATTTGTGTGTCGATGTCGAGAAGGCTACAAACTCAGACCTGATAACAGAACCTGCCAGAGTAAGTCCATGGCCTGCTTCCATGTCTTACTATCAGCTGTGTGGTAACAGATCTTTTGGACATGGCACAGTAATAAGAGGATGTTCTCTATGCATCATGCTGTTTTGGCCCAATGGATTCACATCCCTTTGAATTGAAATGTTAGAAGGAATGTGTTACGTATTAATGCTTATGTGACTGAGGTGAAGTTGGACTGCCTTCAAATATACACCTAACTTCCTCTTTTATAATGGGTCTGACTGTGACTGAGTGTTTTTCCATCCTGGTATTTATATGTTACATAAATTGTGAGTTGTGATTATGAGGTCATGGTTAATCCTGATGCTCCCTCTAGTCCGGGGTGTTCTTTTCCTGGATTAAGAGGAATATTCCATACCGTTTGACAGTGACAGGCACATGTCATGAAGGAAGTAAGAGTAGTCCTCGATAGGTAGATGGATATTCATGCGCATTATTACCCAATGTTGCATTAAAATGACTATGTATTTGGTACCATGAAGCCTGGAGTAGAGTAGAGAACACACATTTCCATTATTAATGAGAACGATCCTTATTACTATTTGAATTTGACCTGCACCAGGGTTGCAACTTTCACTGGGGACGGGGGACTTGTCCCCCGCACATTCTGAAATTGCATTTTTGTCCCCCCCCCCCCAGTTTTATCATTGGAATGTGATAGAAAACGATGCAATGGTGTGCTTTAGGACCATGTGGACGCCTCTAAGCGGCCAGTAGGCTGTTTGGAGTGTTTATCCGACTGGATAAAAATAATAATATGTCCCCCCACTCTAAAACCAAAGTTGCGCCCCTGACCTGCACACAGGTAGGTCTTCATAATGTTGGGCCATTATTGTAAAATGAGCCAGTTATTAGCCTATCAGCGACATTGTTTAAGTAATGTAGGCTAGTACATTCTGCTGCTGTCTTGCCATGGTATAGTTGATTTGGGGAGTCATGACTTGACTCAACACTATTTGTCTCTACTATGGCAGAGGCAGTGTGTGGAGATGGAGTGATGGATCTGGTATTTGTAATTGACGGTTCTAAGAGCCTGGGACCGGCCAACTTTGACCTTGCCAAGCAGTTTGTGAACAGCATCGTGTACTCTCTGGACGTTTCCGGCACGGGCACCCACGTGGGGCTGCTGCAGTACTCCAGTAAGGTCCGCACAGAGTTCATTCTGGGTCAGTATACCTCAGGCCGGGACATCAACAGGGCCGTGTCGCGGATGCAGTACATGGGCAGAGGATCTATGACGGGCGCTGCCCTGCGTCACATGTTTGAGTACAGCTTCTCTGCCAAGGAGGGGGCCAGACCCGACATGCCACGGGTCAGTATCGTGTTCACCGACGGACGATCCCAGGATGATGTGTCGAAATGGGCCACTAAGGCAAAGGATGCCGGTACGGTTTCTTACATCGTGTTTGCTGAACTTGATCTGATTGCAGAGCCATTTAAATAGCTTTTAATAGAGTACCATCTTCTCTTAAAGGAGTCATTCATCCACTTCCTTCTGACCTTTGACCTGCTTCCCCGCCCCCAGGTATCACGATATATGCACTTGGTGTTGGTAAAGCCATCGAAGGGGAGCTCAGGGAAATTGCTTCCGAGCCAGATGATAAGGATTTGTACTATGCTGAAGATTTTAGCAACATGGGAGAAATTACAGACAAATTGAAGTCACGGATATGTAAAGGTACCCAATGAATAAAACACACTCTAAAATAACTTTCTTCTTAAAGATCCATCACAGCTACACATTATTCATTATTTCTCACACTTTTCCTGCATTGCACAAATCGTCTCATCTTGAATAAATGATCAAATCTATAAATACAAATACTAAAACAAATATGCCCCTAACCCCATCTAAAGTCTTAAAACTAATCCGATTGTTTATGAAGGTGGTGCTTATAGACTTCCATATCATTTTTTATACTTAAGCAATAAGGCCTGAAGGGGTGTGGTATATGGCCAATATACCACGGCTAAGGGTGGTTCTTATGCACTCCGCATTGCGTCGTGCATAAGAACAGCCCTTAGCCGTGATATATCGACCATATACCAAAAACCCCCGAGGTGACTTATTGCTATTATAAACTGGTTACCAATGTAATTAGAGGATTACATACACATTTTTTGTTGTACCCGTGGTATACCTCTGATATACTACTATTGGCTGTCAGTCAATCAGCATTCAGGGCTCGAACCACCCAGTTTAAAATGTGTGTTAGATCGATTTTCTCTCATGCCCTGCATTTCAGGAAATATTTAGAGGAGCAGGTAAGTACTTTATGTTCAGGGGAAAAATGCTGTACATCTCTGCCACCTGCAGGTGGTTTTATGAAGTACAACAGCAACCATACAATTGGAGGCCTATCATTGTACAATATATTGTGAGGCTCTGGGAATGAATAATTATATTGCACTTGATCTGTGTCAGTCTGTTCCTAAAAGACAATCCGTACGGTGTCTGTCTGTGAACAGAGAAACCCTCCCCTCAAGATATGTGTAAGTGTGAGAACGTGATGCTCTTCCAGAGGCAGGTCAGTGAACAGTTTAGGAGACTGACCCAGAATAATATCCTTTACAGCTCTGTAGTGGTGTGCATACTTTAGATAAGAGCTTTAATATTGCCATGACATTGAATGCTTTACAAATGGTACCCTATTTACTGTATGGTGTGCTACTTTTGACCAGAGTCCCATCAGCCCTGGTCAAAAGTAGTGCACTATAAAGGAAATAGGCTGCCATTTAGGATGCATCCATTATGTTTAAAAATGTGTTTAGTTTAAAATCAATAACTTCCTTAATGTGTAAATACTTGATGTTGTGTCAAAAAGGATGGAGACCCTTGAGAATCAGCTTGGACACAAATGAAGGAAGGACAAAGACATTGCTTTCATCTGTTCGTCCTCAACGGATTCTTCTCAACTGGCCTGCGGTGCAAAGGGCTTTACTAAACTTCAAGGGATAACTTCAAGCTATTTCAACATGCTACACTGAAACATAATATGGTATATTTTCTACTGTAACTGCTATTTATATTCTGAACAAAACTATGCATTTATGCATGTGGCTGTGGACTGGAGTGAAGACAAAAATACTGTATATCTTTGCTACATTCAGGTATCAAAATGTACTTATTTTTAAAAGTAAAATGTTATTTGGCAGATAACTGCAATTTATAGATCCAAATATAACTCATATAAGATACAGTACAACATTTTATGACAAATCAAAGTAAAATCACTTTGTATTTCAAGCAAAATGCTTTCTATTGCTGTTGATGTGAATAAAATCCCTGATGATCTTGCTTGTATTGTACTTTGTGGAACACCACAATGTCACAATGTGCTTTCTATTGCTGTTGATGTGAATAAAATCCCTGATGATCTTGCTTGTATTGTACTTTGTGGAACACCACAATGTCACAATGTTTTCAAAGATTGGAAGATCAGATTATCTGTTAGATTTGGATTGAACCTGACAAGGTTTTTGTATAAAACAGAAACACACATAGTGGTCTTACTGCTACAATTTTCAATGCATGTGAATCCTGAATAATCTAACAATGAAACATTGTTTGTCCTGCTGCATAGATCTAGGTTAGAGTCAGCCGCTCCTTTTCCCTCCCAGATAGATCAAGCTTCACTATGTTGTGAACCCGGCTGTCAGGTCTCTGGATAACACACCGCTAGGGGCACATCCCAAATGGCACCATATTCCCTAGGTAGTGCACTAAATAGGGAATAGAGTGCCATTTTGGATGCACTCCACCAGGCCTTTTGTCTTCCTCTCCCGTCCCTTTACAAAGGTCATGTGTTTTCTGGCCAAACACCAGGCTTTGGTGTTGCTTACAGATACGTGATCAGAATATCAAACCAGGGTGTGAGATGAATTCAGAGAGGGTTGGAACCTGTTGAAGTAGGTACGCTACACTGCACCAAGTGGACCTGTGCATGGCAGGAGCAGCGGGTGCATGATATTAGCAAGTGGTGAGGTACACGACATGTTCCAAAAGTATGTGGACACCTGCTCAGCCAAAATCATGGGCATTATGGTGTTTGTCCCCCCTTTGCTGCTGTAACAGCCTCCACTCCTCTGGGAAGGCTTTCACTAGATGTTGGAACATTGATGCAGGACTTACTTCCGTTCAGCCACAAGAGCATTAGTGAGGTTGGGCGAATTGCCTTGGCTCACAGGCAGCGTTCCAATTCCTCCCACAGGTGTTTGATGGAGTTGAGGTCAGGGCTCTGTGCAGGCCAGTCAAGTTCTTCCACACCGATCTCGACAAACCATTTCTGTATGGACTTTAGTTTGTCATACTGAAACAGGAAGTAGGCCTTTGTGTCGCTTCTCAGCCATAGAAACCCATTTAATGAAGCGCCCAACAGTTAGTGCTGACATTGCTTCCAGCGGTAGTTTGGAACTCGTGAGTGCTGCAACCTAGGACAGAATTTTTACACACTTCGGGCGTCCGGTTCGTGGCTGAGCCGTTGTTGCTCCTATATGTTTCCACTTCACATTGACAGCACTTACTGTTTACCGAGGCAGCTCTAGCAGGGTAGACTTTTGACCAACTAACTTGTTGGAAAGGTGGCATCCTTTCAGTCCCACATTGAAAGTCACTAAGCTCTTCAGTAAGGCAATTCTAATGACAATGTTTGTCTATGGAGAACACATGGCTGTGTGCTCCATTTTAGACACCTGTCAGCAGGTGTCCACATACCTGTATATATAGTGTAGAGTTGTCACATAAAAAATATCAGGAAAAAATGCATTGTGACCAGATTTGATACAAGAGAGCTTATTCCGTGCATGTCACTAGTCGTGTTGGTATGTGACCAGCTTGTCTTTTGCTGCCATTCAGCAAAAACAATACTTCCCATATCAACCTTTTGGGTTGATGAATACACACATTTTATTTAAAATTACAAACCATGTAACAAAAGATGACAAACCAAAAATCGTTACATAAAAGGTTCTTAATGACAGTAAAATTGAGCTGACCAGATGACATTGACAGTAAGCTGGTAAGAAAAACACATTTAAAACTTCAAATGGTTTTGCTGGAGACAGCCAGCAAACCACTTAGCAACCGTTGCTCTTCTCTTACCGTCATAGTAATCACACAATAGAATTTACAACCAGAGGGAAAACATTTTAAAACAGTTAATCAAACTAAAATCTAAAACACCAGTCCTCCTCCTCACCAGTAGTGTTTAAGAAACCAACCCCTCTCTTAAAACACATGCACACGTTATGAAACAGACTAGCATTTCAGATGAATAATCAGCAACTTAAATTAAAATGTTGTCTGACTTTGATCAGAGAGGTCATGGAGCATGGTGTTAATCATTTTGGAGCAGCCGAGAGCGCAACACACCAAGCTGCTGCAGAGAGAAAAACAACCACTGATCCGATCAAAACAACTGTTGACTAGCTAAATGCATTTTTAATTTAACCTTTATTTAACTAGGCAAGTCAGTTAAGAACAAATTCTTATTTTCAATGACTGCCTAGGAACAGTGGGTTACCTGCCTTGTTCAGGGCAGAACGACAGATTTGTACCTTGTCAGCTCGGGGATTCGATCTTGCAACCTTCCGGTTACTGGTCCAATGCTTTAACCACTAGGCTACCTGCCACCCCATGTCTCTTAAAATAAAAAAAGTCTCCAACTTTCAACACGGCTGCATCACACACACACACACTGTCTGGAGACAAGGGACTTACACGAAACAGCTCAATTAACAAGTTGTACGGGGAAAGACTTTGCTCCCAAGGCCCACCAGTAAATGTAGATTATCACTAATTTTCAGGGGGGTAATTTTCATCTTTAAAGTCTAATATAATGAGCATCTCCTTGCCTTGAGACAGTTATATGCGGGGTTGGTTTGAGTCGGTTTCAGAGTCCTATATTAACTGAGAATGTTAGCTACAGTGCAGAGGTTCAAGATGAGTTGAGCTCACACTTCAGTACACTGGCCGTCGGGCCTTCGCGACCTCACACTACTGCTGCTGGAGGCCTCAGCCCCAGGGGGGGACCTGTCCTCTGGGCTCTCCCCCAAATGCAGTCTTTGCTCCCGGGGATCCACTGCCTCCCCATCATCGTCGCTCCAGTCCCCAGAACCATCCACAGAGGTGTTAGGACCGGATGACATGGAGGGTGTAGCAGTGGCCTCTTCTTCCCCCTCCTCTCCCTCCCCAACCTCAGCCCTCTCCGGCGCATCTGTGGGACTGATGTGGAGCAGGGCCAGGGTGTCCTCCAGGGAGGGGCTGGTCGGGCTGCCAGGCTGGCCCCCCAGAGAGGTGGGAGGCCTGGCAGGAGCAGACAGGACTGTGGAGGTACCTGGAGATGCTGCAGCCTGCTGCACTGCGGCTGCTGAAGTATCAGCCCCGTCTGCAGAGTTCCCTCTCCCTGCCGCAGCGGACCCCTGCGTGCCACCCTCAGTGTCCAGACGGAGGCCTGCCACCCCTTTCTTGGGGATGTCCACAACGTCCCGTTTTATCTTGCGGCGGCGGCCGTGTTCATTGCGCCGGTACTGCACCATGTTCTCCAGGTCGGCCACGTACAGGAACCCGGCTATCAGCATCTCAGCCGTCTTCTTGCCCTTGGAGAAAGCGTCCTCCAGCTCACGACTGGTCCTTTCGTCATACTGCCACCAGCCATTCCTCCCCTCATAGTACCAGGCATTGTCCCCTGTGGCACCCCACCCTCCGGTCTTAAGCTCTTCGGGGGACAGCAGAGTGGGGTGCTCCAGGAAGTCCTCGGGAACCTCCTGTCTACAGAGAGCACAGCGCTTGCTCTGCCAGGATGCCCCTTTCACACACAGGAAGCAGAAGACATGGCGGCAGGGTAGCTGGACAGGGTGGACACAGCTCTGCAGGCAAATGGCACATTCTGGGACAGACAGGGCAGGTGATGAGCCACTGGAAACAGAGCAGGCAGAGTCACCACTCCCCTTCTTACTGGATGGGAGCGAGCTCACAGTGTGGTCAATCTCACCACAGCTAGCCATCCTTAGGAAGTACTTTGGGGGGTGGGGGGCAAAGAGACACAGAAAAGTATGTTAATGTGAACTACGAGCATCATAGTTGTCAAATTAAATCAACCAATACACTGAACAAGTTAAAGCAGTTTATTTAGCTACACACAGGACAGACAGAGATTCTGTAGTAGCTACTTACTGTAATATCTGCTAATGTTGCCAATGTAGCATTAGGCTTATTGGTGGTTGTTCAATTGTCTCACTGCCAAAAGGAAACAAAGGTTATAGCACAGACTTTTTTTAATCAATAGATGAAATTACGATTCTGGGAAAGTAAACAATACGGGAATGACAAGTCAATTGTTTTTGCAGATAATTTAAAGAGTATTTATATTTGATTATTTTCAACTAAATGAAATTGGTCACCATGTCAGTCATCATGAAATGACCGATACACTAGCTAGTTAACCTGTTTGGGCTAGGAGGCAGCATTTTCACGTTTGGATGAAAAGCGTGTTGAGAGTAAACTGCCCTGCTACCCAGTCCCAGTTGCTAATATATGCATATTATTAGTAGATTTCGATAGAAAACACTCCAAAGTTTCTAAAACTGTTTGAATGATGTCTGTGAGTATAACAGAACTCATATGGTAGGAAAAAACCTGAGAAAAATCCAACCAGGACAGGAAGTGGGAAATCTGAGGTTTGTAGTTTTTCAACTCTTGGCCTATTGAATACACAGTGTCTATGGGTCATATTGCACTTCCTAATGCTTCCACTGGATGTCATTAGTCTTTAGAAACTTGTTTGATGCTTCTACTGTGAAGTGGGGGTGAATGAGAGGGGATTGAGTCAGAGGTCTGCCAGAGACCCACGAGCTGGTGACGCGTGTTCATGTGAAAGGTAGCTTGCGTTCCATAGCATTTCTGAAGACAAAGGAATTCTCAGGTTGGAACAATTATTGAAGATATTTAAAAACATCCTAAAGATTGATTCTATACTACGTTTTACATGGTTCTACGGACTGTAACGGAACTTTTTGACTTTGTCTGCTGCTAGTGATCGCACGTCATGCATTTGGAATACTGGGCTAAACGTGGTAACAAAAAGGAGATTTGGACATATTAACTATCGAACAAATCAAACATTTCTGGAACTAGGATTCCTGGGAGTGCATTCTGATGAAGATCAAAGGTAAGTGAATATTTATAATGCTATTTCTGACTTCTTGTTGACTTCAACACGGCGGATATCTTTGGGTTGTGTTGGTCTCTGAGCGCCGTACTCAGATTATTGCATGGTTTGCTTTTCCCACAAAGTTAAAAAAAAATCTGACACAGCGGTTGCATTAAGTAGAAGTATATCTTTAATTGTGAATAACTTGAATCTTTTATCAATGTTTATTATGAGTATTTCTGTAAATTGATGTGGCTCTGTGCAAATTCACGGGATCTTTTGGAGGCAAAGCCAAATGTAAACAGGTTTTTGGATATAAATATGAACTTGATTGAACAAAACATACATGTATTGTGTAACATGTTGTCCCAGGAGTGTCATCTGATAAAGAATATCAAAGGTTAGTGATTCATTTCTCTCTATTTCTGCTTTTTGTGACTCCTCTCTTTGGTTGGAAAATAGCTGTATGGTTTCTGTGACTAGTTGCTGACCTAACAATGATATGTTCTGCTTTCGCCAAAAAGCAGAACACTGGTTGGATTACCGAGAATTTTATCTTTAAAATGGTGTCTAATACTTGTATGTTTGAGAAATTTTAATTATGACATTTCTGTTGATTGAATTTGCACCCTGCAATTTCATTGGCGAGCTAGCGGAACCCCGTTCCTAGACAGGTTAACAATGACATTTTGGCCCTTATATGGCAGTTGGCAACCAACTTGAGGTGCATTACTGCAACCGACTGAAGTTTGGACCTAAGTTCATCTTCAGGTCACCCAAATAGGACCAATTATACTATTTTAGCGCCTGGTCACGCAGGTGCACCCGAGCAGTGTGGGTGCAATGATTGAATAACGTGTACATGTATTTTGCAAAGTTCGCGTACGCGACTGGTTTGATCAGCATGTAAGTTCTATTTTATCGCCTGGCTACGCAGACACTCGTTGACCTGTGCAAGCAGTGTGGATGCAATGATTTATTAACAGATTTTTTTGTTACCCTTTTTCCTCCCCAATTTCGTGGTAACCAATTGGTAGTTATAATCTCTTCTCGTCGCTGCAACTCCCGTACGAACTCGTGAGAGGTGAAAGTCGAGAGCCGTACATCCTCGAAACACAACCCAACCAAGCCACACTGATTCTTTGAAACTGTACACCTGGCAACCTTGTCAGTGTGCACTGCTCCCAGCTCACCACAAGAGTCACTAGTGTGCAATGGGACATCGCTGCCCCTAACGACGCTGGGCACATTGTTCACCGCCCCATGGGTCTCCGGTCGCAGCCTGCTGCGACAGAGCCTGGACGTAAACCCAGACTCTCTAGTGGCACAGCCAACACTGCTTTAGACCACTGCGCCACTCAGGAGGCCCTTAACATGAATGTCTGAATTTATTTTGTACGCAAGCGATTTGAGCAGTATGGTCAGTATGTGAGCTAGCTAACTGACAGGACCTGTATCGCGATACTCGTTAGTATCGTGTCAAGGAAACAAAACATTAAGCAGATTTAACTTATTTTGGAAAACTGCCCTTATGTTACAAACAAAACATTATGTCATCCAGTGTCACTTATTACCCAGTGTAATATTTTATTTTCCAAGCTATAGCTAACTATTTTACATACAGCAGGTTATTAAAAGGACCAAAGAATCGAGTCTGCTTCGTTAAAATTTGCGCCATGGAAAAAAATATCGTGATACAGTCCTACCAAAAACGGAAGACCGCAAACGTTAGCGAACAGCAGATTTTTCCCCCCCCCTTCTTCCTTCGAGGATAAACCACCGTTAGTTAGATAATGTTACATGGCTAACGTTGGCTAATATCCGAGCTAGCAACATAACATTATCGTAGCGAACTACGACCACAATATTTTTATATTTTCGTTGACGGTGTTATTCGCATTGAAAAGTCGACAAACTGACGTTAGCTAGTCTGCTAACTTTGATTTGAACTAACGTTACCCACCCCCAGGAGAAATAAAAACAACGAGACATGTTGTATGCAAGTATCTAAGACTGACAACGTAGCTAGCTGACGTTAGCTTGCCGTCTCGGTCGACAAAGAAAGCCAGAGCTCGTCACGTCTCTCTTAGCCGAGACTGTAATTTCGCATGTTAGATTTATCGGTCATTGTGCGCCTCTTGTATTGTTAAATATTACATTGACCTTAAATCATACACATTTATCTAAATTAGCTGCAAAGCGAGAAATGTTAAGTTAAACTCACCCGTCTGTTTTCCTCCTACACAAAAATTAGCGTCGTAAGTCTAGCGTATTTAGCCTGTTAACGTGATGACTACCTTAATTGTACGTAATCACGCACAGCACACGCACATTACAATTTTCTCGAATCAGCGGAGAAGTGCAATATGAAGTAAATGCAGACCGCAATTCGGGGCGTTTCTTAAGGTGGGCGTTCCTTGATATTAGAAAACGCCCATTTGTGTATACCATTGGTCAGTCCATAGATGTTTAGTTTTTTTTAACCTTTATTTAACTAGGCAAGCCAGTTCAGAACACGTTCTTATTTACAATGACACCCTACACCAGCCAAAATGGTGGTCACAGATACGGACTGTTTTTCTGATCCACACACCATTTTTTTTATTTTTTTATTTTTTTTTAACTTAAGTGATCAAATGTAGGTCTGTATTTCCAGTGAAAACAATGGTTTAGGGCCTAATGAATTCATTTCAATTGACTGATTTTCTTATATGAACTGTAACTGAGTAGAATCTTTGAAATTGTTGCATTTATATTTTTGTCCAGTGTAGTTACACACACAGCACTGTTACCATACAATGTTTTCAACTTGCATATTTGATCCACATTGACATATATGATCACACTGTGTATGTTGATTTTTACAGTAATTATTATCCAACATGTCCCCACCTGGGATTTGAACTCAAAACCTCTTGGTTCATGATATTCTGATATGCCACCATGTCTGTGTCAATTAATCTGATTGGATTTATTTATTTAATCAATATTAGATTTTTCTGTATAGGGGAACCCTCGTCACACTGGCCTGTGCTGTCTCAGCCACAGGGAATATATACCTCCATATTTTATATTCCCCGTGTCAACTTCTTCAATCAATTCCTGATCAACGGGCCATCTGGCAGCAAAGGATTGGCAAATCCCGCTTGGTGGATGAAATATGTGCATTTTGTTGACTTCCTGAAACATTTCATTGAGCATACGAAGTGCTCAAAGGAAAAGCCCTGTTCACTCCTTTTGGACAAAACCACAAGTCTCTTCTGTCCAGTGATGCTGTAATTCCCACCTCATTGCTTTTGTCGGGTTCAACCCTTAGACAGGTCTGTCTACGGGCCACTAAAGATGCACATCAACACCGCGTGTGATGCCTGGATGAGGAACAATCCCGGGAAGACAATGTCAATTTATGACATTCCAGGCCTCCCGGGTGGCGCAGTGGTTAAGGGCACTGTAGTGCAGCGCCAGCTGTGCCACCAGAGACTCTGGGTTTGCGCCCAGGCTCTGTCGTAACCATCCGCGACCGGGAGGTCCGTGGGGCGATGCACAATTGGCATAGCGTTGTTAGGGAGGGTTTGGCCAGTAGGGATATCCTTGTCTCATCGCACACCAGCAACTCCTGTGGTGGGCTGGGTGCAGTGCACGCTAACCAAGATTGCCAGGTGCATGGTGCGGCTGGCTTCTGGGTTGGATGCGCGCTGTGTTAAGCTTGGTAGGGTTGTGTATCGGAGAGTTGTAGCGATGAGACAAGATAGTAGCTACTAACAATTGTTGTAGTCGCCTACTCTCTGGCTGCAAGCCCCTTGAACATTCAGGCTGGCTAGGGTACAACCTTTCAGATCGCCCCATTCAGAACCCAACATTCCAGCCCTGCCAGGCACCATTCCAGCCCTGCCAGGCACCATTCCAGCCCTGCCAGGCACCATTCCAGCCCTGCCAGGCACCATTCCAGCCCTGCCAGGCTCCAGCACCCTTGCATAATGTAATCAGGTGTCAAATATGTATGTTGAAAACATTGGATGTTAAAAGGACTGTGTGTGTTTCTACAGCCTTTTTCTGTTGGTAAAATAATACTTTTCTAGTCTAATTAACATATGAGACAAAATTGAGCAAACACATTTTAAGACCCACTGAATTTTTGCCTACCTTTCCTTCATGTTGGAAAACTAAAAATGAAAAGTTGAGTAAACCAAAAAAAAAAGGCCGTGGAACCAGTTACTTAATTATTCATATTTAGTTAGTGTACTCAGCCCTTGAGTTCTCAATTGAATATATGGACAACAGCTGGATCAACGACTACAATCCCAACACTCGTTTTTTTGTGTTAAGAAACGTTATTAATCCTTCTAGCAATACGGTTTTATAAACCTTTGGAACTTCACTTTCATGTAAGCGAGAAAGATTCTTTCAATTGTATTCTTATTAAATTAAAAAAGATATACTTACTGTGAGCAGTTTTGCAAAGTTGCACCTGGATGTTTTCACACACCACTCAGATAGCACACTTCCTCTCATCTTGCGCTCTCATTTCTATTGGTCCATTCTATTGGTCTATTCCATTCCACATTTCCGACTGGATCGCATGTATTTCTCAAAATACAACTGGGTGCAACTGTCCTAAACTGCGTACAGTAAGTGTATCTTTTGGATATAATAGAATATTTCTCGATTATATGAAAGTTAAATTCCAAATGTTACCGAAAGTGTATTTGCATTTAGACAGCGCATTTGGCCAGCGTTGGGCCATTCCCCTCACAAGGCTAAACGGGACATACTAATGGCTCAATGTAATGTAATGGAATTGGAGTCATGAATACGGGTAAGTAAGGTTGTAGTGGATTTGATTCAGCATGTCACTGACAGTTCTTTGACTATCTATGACCATCTATTTAATGCAATTTATGTGAAGGCCTATATAAACTTACAAACAACTGTGTTTAGGATGGATATATCTTCAAAAGATTTGCAAAAACGAAGCAAACACAGTCAATCTGAAATTAGAAAGGCAGGTCTCCAGAGAGTGTTTATTGATGTAGTTAACAAATAATAAAGGCGCGATTCCATACTAGCCTGTCCCAAAAATATTTAGGTTATCTCTGAATGTTCTAGCTATTTTCACATAGAAACTTCATATGGGAGTAAGGATGTTTGATATGTTTTTTAGATTTGTACCACAAACTATTTTTGTGGGATGAGAGTGGCCAATTCGTCCTTTTTAGACCTATAGATGTCCCCTGTAAGATAATCCATGAACTGTACATGATAAAGACAACATTGTGGTGTCATTATACTCCTTATCGAGTGCTCTAAAATATGGAGTGTCTTGTTTCTGAAATATATATATACATTTTAGAAATTGTCCACTTTTATCATGATTTTCCCCCAAATGGTTTGTGATACAACTTGAAAAAGCATGTCAAACATCCTTCCCATGAATTAAGGTTTCATGTCAAACATCCTCCCCATGAATTAAGGTTTCATGTCAAACATCCTCCCCATGAATTAAGGTTTCATGTGACAGTTGCCAGAACAATCTGAGATACCAAAACTATTTTCAGGCATAGAATTACCCAAAGATAACAAATGAAAAACAAAGACAAGTACAAACCCATTATAGTTTATTTGACATACAGATGCTTTTGATTTCTGCTCAGGTGGCTTTAGTGAAAGCACAGATCCTGCTTACACAGACTTGCAAACTAGCACTTTGTCCAGGACGCTTCTGAACAAACGTGACCAATAATAAGTTGGGTGGAAAACACTGGGGTCCGTCCTCATTCTTTCACAAAATCAATTCAGTCAGTTTGTCTCATGTTTACTATACATCTGAATGCAGTAACCACATCTGACTGTCTGTCTTTTTGTTACTGACATCCCATGATAATTTACTTAGCAAAAAACAACAAACAAAAACATAAAGACAACAACAACAACAATTCTACATAATGTCACAAATTAAACCTACATTGAAACCAAGACGCAAAGTTTGTTTTTAACTGGGCGGGAGCCTTTTAAATAACCGATTCAAGCATTTACATTGTCCCGACTCCCAATGACAAACACATCATCATCCCCATACTGTCACATTTCAATGTCTCACTCCTCTCCTCTCTGTACAGTCCCATCCAATCACAAGAGCAGTTTTGTTCATTCCCGTCCAATCAACGGCATTCTTGGGTCTCTCTGGTATGGTGAAACTAGAGGACAGGACGGGAAGGGGGAGGCGGCCTCTCAGTGGTGTGTGGTGGAGGGGGGCAGATAGGTAGGTATGTAGGGGAGAAGTCCTTAGAGTCTGTAGTGGCCCAATCGAGTGACCCCATCTCTCTTGTGCATATACAGTATATATTTAAATAATACAGGTAGCAGCAGCACCCCTTCAGCAAGGAGTTGAGGGGGCGAGGGGGACAAAGAGGGGGTGGAGTGAGAGGGCTCCTCCAGGCTCTGTTACTGTGTAGGACCTCCTCCCTCAGGTGAGACAACAGGGTCTCTGTTTTGGCCTCTCCGGCGTCTTTGCTCTGTCTTGTTCCTGTTCTCAGAGTCCTCCCGGTCACCTGCCTCCCCCCTCTCCCTCTCTCTGTCCTTCTTCCTCTCCCGCCGGTCTTCCCCCTGGCTGTCCTTGTCCCGGCGGTTGTCACGGTTTCTCCTTTCGCCCCGCCGCTCACCCTTCCTCCCCTTGCCTTGCCCTAGAGATGGAAAAAACATTGAACAGAAAACACTTGTTAGTCAACTGCAGGCATCTGGTTAAAAGGTGCCTTTTGATTTTACCAAGGAAAGAAAACAATTCTGTTTCTATACACAGCCTGTCCAATGTATCAATTTTAAAGTCTCTTTATAATGATTTCTGTTGTAGATTAAACTCTGATAAAGTGATGTACATGACTTTACACAGAGAGCTGGTTGAGGGTCATGGCAGGAGCTGCACTTTCAGATGAGGATATACAGAATAAGATGAATATGAAGAGAGCATGGGTGTGATGATGGCTGTCCAGGGAGTAACTCTGTAAAGCTAACTCCCTCTCCTCTGCTCTCATCCTTCTAGACCTATCGGCTGCCTTCGATACTGTGAACCATCAGATCCTCCTCTCCACCCTCTCCGAGTTGGGCATCTCCGGCGCGGCCCACGCTTGGATTGCGTCCTACCTGACAGGTCGCTCCTACCAGGTGGCGTGGCGAGAATCTGTCTCCTCGCCACGAGCTCTCACCACTGGTGTCCCCCAGGGCTCTGTTCTAGGCCCTCTCCTATTCTCGCTATACACCAAGTCACTTGGCTCTGTCATAACCTCACATGGTCTCTCCTATCATTGCTATGCAGACGACACACAATTAATCTTCTCCTTTCCCCCTTCTGATGACCAGGTGGCGAATCGCATCTCTGCATGTCTGGCAGACATATCAGTGTGGATGACGGATCACCACCTCAAGCTGAACCTCGGCAAGACGGAGCTGCTCTTCCTCCCGGGGAAGGACTGCCCGTTCCATGATCTCGCCATCACGGTTGACAACTCCATTGTGTCCTCCTCCCAGAGCGCTAAGAACCTTGGCGTGATCCTGGACAACACCCTGTCGTTCTCAACTAACATCAAGGCGGTGGCCCGTTCCTGTAGGTTTATGCTCTACAACATCCGCAGAGTACGACCCTGCCTCACACAGGAAGCGGCGCAGGTCCTAATCCAGGCACTTGTCATCTCCCGTCTGGATTACTGCAACTCGCTGTTGGCTGGGCTCCCTGCCTGTGCCATTAAACCCCTACAACTCATCCAGAACGCCGCAGCCCGTCTGGTGTTCAACCTTCCCAAGTTCTCTCACGTCACCCCGCTCCTCCGCTCTCTCCACTGGCTTCCAGTTGAAGCTCGCATCCGCTACAAGACCATGGTGCTTGCCTACGGAGCTGTGAGGGGAACGGCACCGCAGTACCTCCAGGCTCTGATCAGGCCCTACACCCAAACAAGGGCACTGCGTTCATCCACCTCTGGCCTGCTCGCCTCCCTACCACTGAGGAAGTACAGTTCCCGCTCAGCCCAGTCAAAACTGTTCGCTGCTCTGGCCCCCAATGGTGGAACAAACTCCCTCACGACGCCAGGACAGCGGAGTCAATCACCACCTTCCGGAAACACCTGAAACCCCACCTCTTCAAGGAATACCTAGGATAGGATAAAGTAATCCTTCTCACCCCCCCTTAAATGATTTAGATGCACTATTGTAAAGTGGCTGTTCCACTGATGTCAGAAGGTGAATTCACCAATTTGTAAGTCGCTCTGGATAAGAGCGTCTGCTAAATGACTTAAATGTAAATGTAAAATGTAAATGTATGGCACAGTACAAACATGTTCCCCCTATTCACCACTAGAGGTCAGCCTTGCATCACAGACAGTGGCCACACCCAGTGAGCAAGGTTTATTTCAGCTGTTGCAATTCTCAACTGAAAGGCTTTGTCAAAAATAGAATGCCTTTAAATAGTTTATCTGCTCAGTTGATCTGCTCTTTCGCCATTTCATAAACAAATCAATTTCATGGAATGTTGTAGAGGTTACCACTGAAAGCTGAAAAGCCCCACATCATTAATATAAAACACCCCCAGAGAGAGAGAGAGAGAGAGAGAGAGAGAGAGAGAGAGAGAGAGAGAGAGAGAGAGAGAGAGAGAGAGAGAGAGAGAGAGAGAGAGAGAGACGAAATGAAAAGCAGCAGGATTGCGAAACTGCTGAGGTAGGCACGGAGCCCCTCTCTCCCCCTGGCCCCCCTTCAGCCTGTGTCCATTAATCAGCCCAGCCATGCTCTGAGCTCCGCTCCATCCTGACCAGGCAGAGAAGGGCTCGCAGCGCACGCCAGCCCAATGCTGACCCACACATTCCTGGGGTCCAGCCAGTGCGATATAGGGCCCTACCATACAACTCTGTTTAGTCTTCCCTGGCTCTGGTCGGCAGGAATAATGAAAGCACACCAGCCTCAAAGGTGAGACAAAACTGGTGCTGGCACTGGTGCTAGCTCTCCCCAGCTGTAATCTGTATCTGAACTATCTGAGCTCAGGGCAGGAGAGGAGGAGAGGCCCCCATACATCCCACAAGGCCAGGAAGATTGTAGGGTGTGTGTGTCCAGTGTGTGTTTATGGCATATGTGTGTGTTTGTATGGTGTGTGTGTGTGTGTGTGTGTGTATAGTGCAGTGTGAAAGAGGCATTATTGAAAGGGCTTTGGTGGGTTGCTCTTGCAGCAGGAGTGTAGGGTCCAAACAATGTGTGGGGGTGTAGAGGGGGATAGAGAGAAAGTGAGAGCAAGAGAGAGTGAGATAATTAGATAGTGAGAGAGAGGGAGAGACTGGAACAGAGACACAGCGAGAGAGAGCAAGAGAATGATAGAGAGAAAAATAATGATGGAGACAGAGAGAGAGAGGGGGAGACAGAGAGACACACACAGAGAGACAGGGAGATAGAGAGAGAGACAAGGAGAAAGAGAGAGACAGGGAGACAGAGAGAGACACTCAGAGAGATGGAGATAGAGAGAGAGACACACAGAGCGACAGGGAGATAGAGAGAGAGACAGGGAGACAGAGAGAGACACCCAGAGAGACAGGGAGATAGAGACACACAGGGAGATAAAGAGAGAGGGAGATGGAGAGAGACAGAAAGAGACAGGGAGATAGTGAGAGAGACACACAGAGAGACAGGGAGACAGAGAGAGAGACACTCAGAGAGACAGGGCGATAGAGAGAGACAGAGAGACAGGGAGACAGAGAGAGACACTCTGAGAGACAGGAAGATAGAGAGAGAGGCACACAGAGAGAGACATGGAGAGAGAGTCACACAGAGAGACTGGGAGACAGAGAGAGAGGGAGACAGAGAGTCTCAGAGAGACAGGAAGATAGAGAGAGACACACAGAGGGAGACAATGAGATAGACAGGGAGACAGAGAGAGACACTCAGAGAGACAGGAAGATAGAGAGAATCACTCAGAGAAAGACGGGGAGATAGAGAGAGACAAGGGGATAGAGAGAGAGAGACGGGGAGATAGAGAGACAGGGATATATGTATATATATATATTTATAAAGAGAGAGAGACAGGGATATATGTATATATATATATATATTTATAGAGGGAGAGAGAGAGAGACAGGGAGATATAGAGAGACACACAAAGAGAGAGAGACAGGGATATATGTATATATATATATATAGAGAGAGAGAAAGAGAGACACATAGAGAGAGAGACAGGGAGATAGCGTGAGAGACACCGAGAGAGAGAGACACACAGAGAGAGAATGATAGAAAGAAAAAGAGAACGAGAGAGAGAGAATGAGAGAGAGAGAACGAGAGAGAGAGAGAATGAGAGAGAGAGAGAATGATAGAGAGAGAATGAGAGAGAGTGATAGAGAGAGAATGATAGAGAGAAAAAGAGAATGAGAGAATGATAGAGAATGAGAGAGAGAATGATAGAGAGAGAATGAGGGAGAGAGAATGAGAGAGAGAGTGATAGAGAGAGAATGAGGGAGAGAGAATGAGAGAGAGAGTGATAGAGAGAGAATGAGGGAGAGAGAATGAGAGAGAGAGTGATAGAGAGAGAATGAGGGAGAGAGAATGAGAGAGAGAGTGATAGAGAGAGAATGAGGGAGAGAGAATGAGAGAGAGAGTGATAGAGAGAGAATGAGGGAGAGAGAATGAGAGAGAGAGTGATAGAGAGAGAATGAGGGAGAGAGAATGAGAGAGAGAGTGATAGAGAGAGAATGAGGGAGAGAGAATGAGAGAGAGAGTGATAGAGAGAGAATGAGGGAGAGAGAATGAGGGAGAGAGAATGAGAGAGAGAGAATGAGAGAGAGAGTGATAGAGAGAGAATGAGGGAGAGAGAATGAGGGAGAGAATGAGAGAGAGAGTGATAGAGAGAGAATGAGAGCGATAGAGAGAGAGAGAAAGAGATGAGCAGCATTCTGAATCTGACTCCGCCCCCCCATCCCACCCCACCTCTGGCTCTTTCAACACAGGAAGTCCCCTCTACACACATTGTTTTGTTTGTCATAACCATTTAAAGATAAGCGGCTTAGTTATAATCTCTGGGTTTCCTAAAACCCAAGGCACAACTTCATCTGGGCTCGTGTTGAGGTGATTACTGGGTATGTTTATCAGAGAAGGCTTTTGTCTGTCTGAACTGTGTCTATGAATTCTATAAACTGTCCAGCGATGCAGTGGACCCGAAGGAGACACTTGAATTAAAACACTTTCAACAAAGATTTAGCACATTCTTACCAGCATGGTCATTACCGCTACACTACAGTGGATGACTGGCAGTGTTTTTTTGGGATGGTTTGTGTGGGTGTGTGTGTGTGTGGAGGGGGGGGGGGGTGCAGCTATTATAAAACAAACATTTTGATGTGACGTGTGTCCACGTAAAGTATGATCAGGTTCAGGCATGTGGTTGATATAAACTGTAAAATAGAACTGTGAAAAATGACTATAAAAGTAATATCAACAGAGCTGGATTATAAGATTACTGTAACTAAGGACAGCTTTCAAAAGTGTTGCAACTTCACAAGAGTTTATGCAAGTGCTTGGCTTTCACGTTGCTTAGCCCTAGCTAGACATCTCAGCTGAATTGATACTTTCATTGAACTGTCATCTGGCATTGATTATTTACCATTTTTATCATAGAGTTGGGGTGAAAAGGGGAGATATAGAGAGAGAAAGTGAAAGAGAGAGCAGTGAGTGTAAGAAAACAGCTGAAATTGTTTCTCGGGATCACCCTCCAACACACACTCCTATGCAGTGCAATTACACTGATATCCCTACAGTGCATTTGTTGCACAAAGTACTAGACATCATGCTGCTCAGTGCTCACTGGTGTGCAGACCGTTTGTGTGTTAGGGTGCCTGTGCGTGCATGCGGGGAAACAGTTTGGCCCGCTGTCAGAGAGGGGATGTGCAGGAGCATAATTAGTCTAATGACGCAGAGGGGGCAACATCCTCCATGGCAGGCACACTGTCGTCCAGGGGGCTTTTGGTGGGAGCCAGGCTGGGATTAAAGGCTCTGGGCTGTCCCACAGGAGAAATGCCCGGAGCTTTGAAGGCTACGGGACGCCTGTCCAGCTCCCACTCGCTGGGGGACGGGAGGGGTCTACCTTCTAGCTGGGTTAGATAGATAGGGGAACGGTGGTTTGGAGGACAAATTAGCCACAGTTGTTAACACAAAGGAGACAGCAGGCAGGCAGGCGAGGACATGTATGTTAACATTTACGACAACCAAGCATGTTGAAGGGGGGGGAGGAGGACACTGTACACTGAAAAGACATGACACCTCTGGCTACTGTAGCTCAACAGAGCTTACTAGAGATGAAACGACCAAATCAGAGTTGTGTTAAAGAGGAAGAGTGAAAGTGAGGGTTCTTGCCCTGTGACTCATTCTGTGACATTCCATATTTCTCTAAGTACTGGACCTGTTTAAAGTCCAGCTCCTGTTGTCATTTTTGTGGATAAGGAGCGTAAAACCTCCTTGATTCATATTGAGAGTTCCTGCTCTCTGATTCACAAGGAGGGGGAGGACTGGGGGTGACATGGAGGTTACAACGTTCTGTTTAAAAACAGAAAAGACTGATGGAGAGAGCCAAAAGAGAAGAAGTTAGAAAACAACAGCCATTAGGAAGAGCTGGAGGGAGACGGCAAGGGAGACGGGGAGAAAAGAGACAGGGAGAGAAAAGAGACAGGGAGAGGAAAGAGACAGGGAGAGAAAAGGGAGAGAAAAGAGACAGGGAGAGGAAAGAGACAGGGAGAGGAAAGAGACAGGGAGAGAAAAGGGAGAGAAAAGAGACAGGGAGAGAAAAGGGGGAGAAAAGAGACATGGAGAGAAAAGGGGGAGAAAAGAGACAGGGAGAGAATAGGGGGAGAAAAGAGACAGGGAGAGAATAGGGGGAGAAAAGAGACATGGAGAGAAAAGAGACAGGGAGAGAAAAGGGAGAGAAAAGAGACAGGGAGAGAATAGGGGGAGAAAAGAGACATGGAGAGAAAAGAGACAGGGAGAGAAAAGGGGCAGAAAATAGACAGGGGGAGAAAAGGGGGAGAAAAGAGACATGGAGAGAAAAGGGGGAGAAAAGAGACAGGGAGAGAATAGGGGGAGAAAAGAGACATGGAGAGAAAAGGGGCAGAAAATAGACAGGGGGAGAATAGGGGGAGAAAATAGACAGGGAGAGAATAGGGGGAGAAAAGAGACAGGGAGAGAATAGGGGGAGAAAAGAGACATGAAGAGAAAAGAGACAGGGAGAGAAAAGGGGGAGAAAAGAGACATGGAGAGAAAAGGGGCAGAAAATAGACAGGGGGAGAAAAGGGGGAGAAAAGAGACATGGAGAGAAAAGGGGGAGAAAAGAGACAGGGAGAGAATAGGGGGAGAAAAGAGACATGGAGAGAAAAGGGGCAGAAAATAGACAGGGGGAGAATAGGGGGAGAAAATAGACAGGGAGAGAAAAGGGGAAGAAAAGAGACAGGGAGAGAATAGGGGGAGAAAAGAGACAGGGAGAGAATAGGGGGAGAAAAGAGACATGGAGAGAAAAGGGGCAGAAAATAGACAGGGGGAGAAAAGGGGCAGAAAATAGACAGGGAGAGAAAAGGGGAAGAAAAGAGACAGGGAGAGAATAGGGGGAGAAAAGAGACATGGAGAGAAAAGGGGCAGAAAATAGACAGGGGGAGAAAAGGGGGAGAAAAGAGACATGGAGAGAAAAGGGGGAGAAAAGAGACAGGGAGAGAATAGGGGGAGAAAAGAGACATGGAGAGAAAAGGGGCAGAAAATAGACAGGGGGAGAAAAGGGGGAGAAAAGAGACAGGGAGAGAAAAGGGAGAGAAAAGAGACAGGGAGAGAAAAGAGACAGGGAGAGAAAAGGGGAAGAAAAGAGACAGGGAGAGAAAAGAGACAGAGAGAGAAATGAGACAGGGAGAGAAAAGGGGAAGAAAAGAGACAGGGAGAGAATAGGGGGAGAAAAGAGACATGGAGAGAAAAGGGGCAGAAAGGAGACAGGGAGAGAAAAGGGGGAGGAATGAGACAGGGAGAGAACAGAGACAGGGAGATAAAAGAGACAGGGAGAGAAAAGAGACAGGGAGAGAAAAGAGACAGGGAGAGAAAAGGGGGAGAAATGAGACAGGGAGAGAAAAGAGACAGTTAGAGAAAAGAGACAGGGAGAGAAAAGGGGGAGAAATGAGACAGGGAGAGAAAAGAGACAGGGAAGAGAAAAGGGGGAGAAAAGAGACAGGGAGAAAAGAAGAGAGAGAAAAAGAGTGAGAGCTCTTTCTAGAGAAAGACAAAACTTGGCCGGAGAAATAACAAATAAACCTGGTCTGGGGATGGACAGAGGCCCTTGGGGAGTGATGGAGGGAAGATGGAGGGGTGAAGGGATAGAGGGAGGAGGATGTATCAGTGTCTGAGGGGCTGGTGGGGATTAGAGCGAGCTGGCGGAGGTCGGACCAGTGACCCCGTGGCGTATGCGGAACGTAAACACGGAGCGGAGGGGACGCGCCAGAGCAGATAATTAGCTCTGCTCACTGGATGTTCCAGGAGCCGGCCGGCCGACCCGGGGGAAGCAGCTGGGTAATCACACGCAGGGGCAAGGTCGATAACCGTGTGTGTGTGTGTGTGTGTGTGTGTGTGTGTGATAACCAGGCCTCGGCCTACAGTGTGTAACCGGCACCCACCCACACACCTACCCACCCACAGCTCTGGCTTGCCTCCACCCTGCTCAGGCCGATCAGCACAGCACCGACTCCACACTAAGACCCCCACTCCACCACGGGACAGGGGAACAGGAGCCCCATTCAGGAGGAAGGAGGGGTGGTGTGTTTTTTTGGGGTGTGCAAAAGAGAGTATCAGCAGTGTGGAGAAAAAGGGGAGAAAGAGAGAAAGACGACAGACTGGGGGAGGAGCAGAGGCCACATTTCACAGCCTAAATGACAGATTCAACCCAACCAGGACCCTTTACAAATGACCGCCTATGGTTTTTAAAGGGACAAGTTGATGTGCGTGTGTATTCAGATCTGTGTGTGTGTTGGCAGCTGCTGTTATTAGTCTAAACTAATGCTGATTCCGCCCGTCGCCTCATGGCTCCCCAAGGGAGGATGTTTGAGGAGTCTGTGTGTTTCTGCTTCACAGTAAACTTTTCTGCTGAATCGCTACTGAGGGGTTGTGTTTGTGCTGTAAGTAAGGCTGCCTAGAGGCCCTGGTGGCCTGGGGAGCTGGGGGCCTGGGGGGCTCGAGGGCTGAGGGCCTGTTGTCTGACCCTTAACACTACAGTCAGGGCCGGCTGAAGGATCAGTCTCCCCTCAGCCACCAATGACAAACAAACCACATACAAATATAATAAGCAACAAGCAAATATGTTTTTATGACCCCAAACTCCTTCTTACAAACACTCTTTCTGTTTGGCTTCGGTTGAAAACATATTTTTGGTAATTCATTAGAAATCATCAGATCAATGTTTATGAGGAAAAATTGAGTGTTTTGACATATTTTTATAATCAGTAAAGTCTGGATTCGAAGCGTTAGAGCAACAACACACAGGCGTTTCACCATTATCCACTAACCACAATGCATATTCTTAAAGTCAACAATTCAGGTCTCTTAAGGAGAGGAGAGGAGTGGCAGATGACTGACCAGTCATTTCAGATTATAGTGTAGAGACAAAGTTGGTTCTGGAACTCTAGCCTACAACTGTACTAACAATGGAGATAGTGACCTGTCCTACTACTGATGATCCCCGTATAGTTCTTCTAGTATTTACCTGGACATCGCCTCCTCTTGAGGACACACTCTTTCTTTTCCCAGATGGGGGGACAGGGTTTTCCGTAGGCGGAAGGTAACTGGACAACTTCCCGGGTCCTTGTCTCCTCACCCCATTTAAATCCACAGGTTTTCCCTGACCGGGAGCAGGGGCTCCACTCCCCCCACTCACCCACCGCGCAGTGCACTGCACAAATGATTAAGACAGAGGAGGAGACACACACTGTATGTTACAAGAGGCATAGACCAAAGATATTCACAACCAAAATTCACATA
This sequence comes from Oncorhynchus masou masou, assembly GCF_036934945.1. Taxonomy (NCBI): domain Eukaryota; kingdom Metazoa; phylum Chordata; class Actinopteri; order Salmoniformes; family Salmonidae; genus Oncorhynchus; species Oncorhynchus masou. The sequence continues at coordinate 69,063,546 of NC_088240.1, forward strand.
AAGAAGGGCAAAGACACTGTAAAGCACATGAAGTTAACACCAGTGGAGGCTAGTGCCACTTTAAATCGGAGGTTGGGCTTATTGTTTTGGCTGGATACTAAACACACCATGTGTTTGATGTGTTCCATACCTTTCCATTCTGGCCCAATGAGCCCATCCTCAGATTTCCCCACCAGCCTCCACTGGTAAACACTCTCTCCTCCTTGTTCTGGAGCTCACCTTGAAGGGAACACTCCATGAGTTTGTCGTTTGGTTCAAACTCGTCTGGACAGACGTGGTGACACTTCCCCAGCAGCAGGTACAGGCCTGGTCTGCACCTCGTACATGTGTCATTGATCAGACAGGCATCACAGTCCGCAGGACACTCTGAAACACCAACACATACATAATATTACACCTGCACTGGAATCAAATCACATCAATACACACAACAAAGACCTTTACAATTACATTTAACCTCATTCTTCCATTCTAAGAAAACCAAATGCAATACGATATGCTATTTTAACTCCACAGTTTACATCATGTGATTGAGACATAGAAACAACTATGTAACGGTAATACACTACACTAGCCCTCTCTTTGTAACGTGTCTAACACCAACACCATCAGAACTTGACAATAACATAACAGTCTAATATTCTACTCACTGGGAACACATTCCCTTTGTGTGTCGCTGCAGACCAGGCTCTCTGGGCAGCTCTCCTGACACTTGCCCAGGTGGAGATAGAACCCCGCTCTGCACCGCATGCAAAGGTTCTTATTGAAGCAAGAATCACACTCCGGCCTGCACTCTGAAACACCCAGTCAGTCAGTCAACAGCCTGCAAGATTATGTTGCTCTTGAAGTGATTTGTTGAACATGCAGTATGTTAGAATGAGCAGCACTCTAAAACAGGACAATTGGCTGCACATAGATGCACATCCCTTTATGAGATTTTAGTGTACAAAATAATAGAAGATCATGCATTTGGAGTGACTGGCATGCAGTGATACCAAATAGACTTAATACATACACTAAAACACAGATTAAGCCTAGTCCTGGACTAAAAAGCATGGAGATTCTCAGTTGAAATAGCTTTTTAGTCTAGGACTAGGCTTAATCTGTCTATGTAAACTGTCGTAGAGGTAGGTTACGTCTTTGGTAATAGCCAAGCAACTTACTTGTGCATGTGTTTCTGTCTGGTGAGCGGGTGCCGTAGAAACCACTGGGGCAGGAGGGCAGACACACCCCCATCTGCCTCATCCCATTTCTCTCCAGGAAGATAAAGAGGCGGGGCTTACAGGACAGACAGCCATTGTAATCAGAGCAGGTCAGACAGCCTCCCTGGCACCCTGAGCTCACCCCTGGGTTCTCTGCAGGTAAGACGGAGGGAGATGATGTGGCACAGAAGGACAAAAGTCAGTTTAGACATTTTACTTTGTATGTGTCTCAAATGGCACAACATTGACTTCATAGTGCACTGCAGAAGTAGTACACTATAGGAATAGGTTGCCATTTGGGAAGCAACCATACAATCAGTTGGCACAGGGTTTCTCAAACTTTTTGGGATACTGTACCCCCCAATCACATTTGGATCTGCCTGAAGTACCCCACTCCTCCTGTACAACTGATCATTTGGCATATGGGTCCTTTCCAAGTACCCTGTGTACAGGCCAGGTTGGCAGGTACCCTCACAGGGTGCTGCTACCCAAAGATGAGAAGCACTGATTAAGCAGAGACCAGAGTGCTTTATAATAACATAAGTGTATTTAACTAAAGTAATTGAGACAACGACATGATCATTGCAAAAGGCATTGTCTTATGTCAGGTGACGTCACTCCTACGTGATGATCGTCCCTAAACTGACATGGTACTGTATCTGACTTTAACAATATGCAAAAGGTGCATCATCACCCAGCCACACTAAACCAACCAACCACGGTGGAACAGAGGAACATCCCTCAACATGTTGTTACACTATCATTTACATTCAATAGAACTAATGTGGAAATGGAGATATCCTACGTTTTTAAAAGAATCCACATTGCCAATCCAAGTTATAGTTGTAGTATATCACTGTGGCTGTGAGACAGATGAAGGTGTTAACCAACACTGCAACTCAAGACATCACACGTCAACATATCACAAATCAACTATGCCCCCTTCCCCCCCCCCCTCTCTCTCTCTCTCTCTCTCTCTCTCTCTCTCTCTATCTATGCCAATTAAATAAAGAGGGACTACTGCTTACATTTAAACAAGTATAGCTCTTCAGACTATATGAACTGTTTGTAGTCTATGACTTCTAACCAACTACCGCAACGAGGATACCAAATAGCCAACAAAGCGTTTGGATGGTGACAAAATGCTACAGATTTACAGATTTTCCTGGGAACAATGACCATAGAACAACTCAATACTAAACATGACAGGCAACAAGCAGGCCTGTGGACTCTCTTGGAGGGAAAAATAATCAAATGAGACGTCAAGCATACCAAGGTTCGCACGCAATGCCAGAAGCTGCGCACTTCTTATTCTCGCTCTCTACACAGAAGGAGTACAGTTTATTCGTTGTACTATGACTAAAAGGACGAAACAATTTGGCAACATTATCAATATTCAAACAGACCTCCAGCTGACTGTCTGGCCATGATACTGCGAACACAGCCAAATGAGTAAGATGAGTAATCGGCACTGGCACTGATAACTTTGCAACATGTCTCAAATTCATCTTCATTATGCTTCGTGTTGAAGATACGCCAATCTGTCGACCCACATAGTTCACAGGGTCGACTGTGTTAGAAACAGGGAAAGGCTGAGCTTTCATTATGACTGATGGTAGGATTAGAAAGGGATTGCAAAACTGCCTGTCTGTAGGCCTATACATCCTACTCAGATAGCAAGCCTTGTGTCAGAGATATTTCCATAGGCTCAGAAAAAAGCCCTGCCAGAATGTGAATAACATCCAATTTCTCTGTTGGTTGGTGTGGAGGTTGGCACCTGCTCAGGTTGAGATGATTAACATTTTATGTACACAAAATGTTCACAGGAAAGTGTTATCACTCAGACTTTGGAGTTGGTCTCCAGGTTAAAGTCCTGCATAAATGTGTCCAGTCTCCACTATAATAAGGAGGCTATAAAATGCCCAGAGTAGGACAGTGTCTTTGAAATAGGGATAGTGTCATCACAGTATGTGAGACATCACAGTATGTCTACAGACAAATGAGGAACTGAGCAGAGGCTCCATTACCACAAACTGTCATCTTGGACTGGGCACAAGTGAAACCTCATGCGTCCTGACTGCCGCTGCTGATTTAAGCTATGTGTGACTGATTTGTAGGGCAGGATGTCAAATGGCTTAACTCTCAACTCTTGTTGAATTACAGAGCTTGACCTCAGAGGACGGTGGAGATGAGGACAGACTGGTTGAGAGGAGAAGAGGTTGGGTATGTACTAGGACTACCAGCAGGAACTGCAAGTGAGTACCTGACTGAGGATATATATTGCTATTTCACACTACTGATCCAAGCTGAACTGAGCTGTATTGTGCCTGGTTATGCATCTACTGTTCCTTAGTTGCTGGAACTATGCAGGAAAGGACATATGAAAAGATCATATCTGAGCCAGCACATTATGGTTTGGGTTGGCACGATGTGAAAAGGGTACTAGCAGGTGGCTCTGGGTTAATTTAAACCAGGAGTGCTCAAACTTTTGGGATTGGTGGGACAAAATATAATCTGAGTGGTGGGCCGCGGGCCAAACAAATGTACATGATTTATTTAAAATCAAGGTAAACAATACCCTTTTAGGGTCGTGAAATAATAGCTTTTTTGAAGGTAATCATAAAATGTCACTTCAAACATTAATCAAATGACAGCCATATAACTTGACACACATTCTGATTACCACCCACTGGGCAAAAACTAGTTGAATCAACATTGTTACCACGTCAAATTGAATGTGATGACTTTGAATTAATGTGGAAAATTGATTGCAAAATGTTACCAACGCAAGTGAATTTTGGCTTTATTTTACACACATGTTTACCGAAATCCAACTATGTGGTGATTTTTGTTGTTGTGGTTGATTTCACGTTGAAATCATGTTAGCTGGCAACTCAAGCAAATGTAAATCAGAACGAGACTTTGAAATGACTTCTGTGCCCAGTGGGCAGATGTATTACATTTTTTACCATTGTAGCATAGAAACTGCAACCAAGTTTCTATGTTCATAAGGCTAATGACTTTAATGTGTGCAGGTTTTGGGGGGGCCTAAGCCCCCCACTTCACACGCAAAACATTTTAGTGTCCCTCTTGGCCGCGGAGAGAAATATTTGCAGCTTTAAAGTTAATGGGATTTTCAGCAATTCTACAAATGTTTCCATGGGGCAGAGAGGAAATGGTGCAGTTCTTTTCTATGCTACAATGGTAAAAAATGCAATACATCTGTCCACTCAAGAGCTGGGTTATTGGCCAGAGAATGGCATGCATGGTACCTGATGCAATGACAGGGAGCACCTCACTGAGTCAGATATTTTGAGCTCATTTAGTAGATGTCCCTTGATGGTTAAGGTAAGGGTTTGGGGAATGTACGCAGATCCTATATCAGTTCTTAGGGGGAACATCTCAGGGGCAACTTCTGGGATTGCGACACATGGTAAGAGCTAGTCTCAGTATTCACCACTGCAGAGCTACGCAAGGAGCATATCAGTGTGTGCAGTAGGGGTTTTATCCTCCTAGTTCTCTGGCATATCGGGCCGTGGGTGAGTTGTTGGCCTTTTCTCCCTCCTTCACTTCAGGGTTAGCTGCCAGATTGCAAAAGATCACAGAGATTGTGTTTGAAATATTTTAGCAATCTTTACAACTGCTGTCCATTTGCCCACATGTGTTCCTGCCAAGGCCCCCTAATTCACAGAACCCTTAACACAGAGGAATTTTGCCTGCCCTTGCCTACAGTAGCTCGCACTGACACAACAGGGCAATCCCATGGTAACAGAATTATGCTAAGACTCTGATTTTTCACTTTAAAATGAATGACAAACAAAAACCATTGATTTCAAAGTTTAACAAACGATAGAACTCTATGCATAATGACTTCTTTGAACAATTTACATAGGACATTTTTTTAAATCTACATTTTCTGGAAAATCTGTGCAGATGCAATGTTCTTCCTGGAAATGGGTTTTTGTAACATTGTCAGTGGAAATTGTTAAAAGTAGTCCTTGTGTATATAGTTTGTTAAACTTTGAAATCAATGTTTTTTGTTTGGTATACATCTTAAAGTAAGAAATCTGAGTCTCAGCGTAATTCTGTTACCATGGAATTGCCCAACATCAATTAGGCGGCTTGCATACCCACAACAAAATTGTTCTTGCATGAGGTCTGTCCTGTGAGGTCTGTCCTGTGAGGTCTGTACTGTGAAGTCTGTACTGTGAGGTCTGTCCTGTGAGGTCTGTCCTGTGAGGTCTGTCCTGTGAGGTCTGTCCTGTGAGGTCTGTACTGTGAGGTCTGTCCTGTGAGGTCTGTCCTGTGAGGTCTGTACTGTGAAGTCTGTACTGTGAGGTCTGTCCTGTGAGGTCTGTCCTGTGAGGTCTGTACTGTGAGGTCTGTCCTGTGAGGTCTGTCCTGTGAGGTCTGTCCTGTGAGGTCTGTCCTGTGAGGTCTGTACTGTGAAGTCTGTACTGTGAGGTCTGTCCTGTGAGGTCTGTCCTGTGAGGTCTGTCCTGTGAGGTCTGTCCTGTGAGGTCTGTCCTGTGAGGTCTGTACTGTGAAGTCTGTACTGTGAGGTCTGTCCTGTGAGGTCTGTACTGTGAGGTCTGTCCTGTGAGGTCTGTACTGTGAAGTCTGTACTGTGAGGTCTGTACTGTGAGGTTTCAATTGCCTGAACTGCTTGAACCACTTGTAAAGTTAAAATCATGACCACAAGATGAAAACAACCATGATTATTTTGAGCATCATGTGTAGATATAAACAAAACGGCTAACAGCAGAATGATGAAGGCAAACATGCAAGTCATAGGGCACAGACCTAAAAAAATATGTTTGCCTAATGTTTTCTTAATCAGACAGTGTAGTGTTGAACCTCTGCACATCTCCCCCTCCTTTAATTTCATTATCTGTCCTTCTTTCCCTTTATTAGGAATCCAATCTGTTATTCACACCTAGTGTCTATTTTAGACCCACTTGAAATCATTCCGGCCTCTATTCTAGAACACACAGAAATCATCTGGCATCTATATTCTAGACCACATAGAAATCATTCTGGCCTCTATTCTAGAAATCATTATGCTATCTTGTGTTTTCTCGCAGGCATTCATATCTCTCATTTGTGGATACATCAAGGGCAGAAGGAAGTGGACTGTTTTTGGCCAGTTGACTGCATGGTCAGGTCCCTGACTGAGAGCTCATTCACCCTGCTCTCTCTGTCTGACTATCACAGTTAGTCATATGTCAGGTTGGCCTCCTTCAATTAGCACCAGCTAAGTAGGCTGCGATGCACGAGGGGAGGCCCACAGTTTGTCTATCTGGAATGCACCCACAAACCAATGTGGACCCACAATTTCTACACAGGCATGTAGGGTTTAGATAAGAAGATGATATATCAAGTTGAAGAAGTGGTTCTTAAGACGTTAAACACTTCTCCAGGCAATGCGTATGGGACGCACCCCAAAACACTGCTATTGTTTGTTACCAGCCTACCTTTCCAGATAACAATCCACCTGGCAACAGGTGATGCATGCAATACTCAACCATTCTACTAAGGCAGAAGAGCACATCTGGAAGCTCATCTGGAACTTCAATATAGTGCAGAGAGAGAATAATAAAGCAAGCTCCATGGTACTACTGACAAGATACAGGGTGAGACCTGTGGAGTTACTTGACACAGAACATGATATCTATTAGGCTTAAAGAAAGATGCTGAACGGATACCTTCATGCAGAGTTCTCCAACTCTGGTCCTGGAGAACTACTGGAAGTGCTGGCTTTTGTTCCAGCCCAGCACTAACACACAGAACTGGGGTTGGAGAACCCTGCCATGGTCAATGTTGCTGATACTCTGAACATCTAGGAAGCAAAACAAAAAATAAGTAAAGTGTCTACTGATTTACCTGAGCTTCTTTGTTGTGTTTTGGATATGATGATAGTTTTGCTTCAGAGCTTTGAAATACTGTAAATAATTTCATACAAGATACTAACCCCTCTGAATTTCTAACTGAAAAATTGTTGTATTCTGAATTGCCAACTAAATATGAACATATGAGTTCCCTCTTCCATTTTTTCAACACCACAAAAAATTATCACCACAGAAAGTCACAGTTATGGTAAACAAAAAAGTGTTACAGCTTTGGCAATTCTACACAGAACGCCCTTTAAAGATGAACATGGCCAGGCTTTCATGTATTTTCACATTAGATGCACAATCTTATATTCTACATGTATTACAATCAAGAAGATAACTGTATCAGCGTCCTCTAACAGCGGTTAGATGGCACGCGCTGCCACATGCTCAAAGCTTCTACTCAGTGTTGCACGGAGTTTGTCAATGAAGCATAAGCACTGCAGACATTCCATAACATCAGTGAAATGCAAATATAATACACGTCAGACGAACTTTCTATGTAATGAATCATTTAGATCAGAAAGTTATAACATACTTTGTCGGCAGACATGCCGCGTAAAAAGTGCTCTGCCACTGACCGCTAGAGAGCGATGGGAACTAGGGGATGCAGCGCGCACTGCGTATGGAGCTTTGTGGAATACACTTCTAAGAAAACTGTCAGGGAACAGTGACTGGTTGAATTTCATCAGTAAAAAATGACAAACCCGAGGTTCATGTAATGTTGAACGCCATGCAGTCCAATGATTGACTGCGGTGTGGTTGAGGACGAAATGTGCGTAAAATTGGCCGCTGCAGAGAGTAAAGTACGCATATTGCTTTTGTAGACACAATGTAGTGAGTTCCACAGAGGCATGTTGCCTAGTGATTAAAATGAAAGTTTATTGATCTGAAAACAACACATTTTTAGATTGGTCGAGTTGCCTTTGATTATAACTAAATGCGGGTTGTACTTAAACAACGGTATCATATTATAAATGATAAGCTACCCAGCCTATCAACATCGTTTTGACACATTCATTTATGGGAAGTTTCATATGTTGTAATAGAGATTGAACCACAGAACTATGTTATTACATCTCCACCTCAACCAAAAAGCATTCCTCCCCAATTAGGCATATTTCCCAAAGCCATGCTATGATCTTTCATTGTAAATGTCATTGCCAAGTATGAGATGTTCAAATCATATCGGGTAACCTTAATACAGTACTCATATTGTTATGTTATTTATACATCTACATGAAAAGATGTATGTCATATGGTATGATAGGTACTACAACACTACAGTAGGGTTCAATGGAACAGAGACCAGGAGCGCGCGAGCAACTCACTGCATGCGCGGGCGCTCTTTACTCACGTTTATGTTGCCGATGCCTAGAGGGGTGCTGCTGACTATCAGTGTATTCCATGCAGTGCAAGATCAAAACAAAGGAGATCAGTTGTAATTGCATAGTAACCCGGAGATGATGACTTGTATAGCCAATGTCAATGTCCTCCAGAAAAGTGCAGCTTTGATTCCACTTTTTTGAGAGGGAATGTGTTGTCTTATTCCTGGAAAGAGCAGAATCCCCTGCACTGCGCAGAGAGTGATGTCTGATTTACGATGGCCCAATGACACCTGGGCCGTTTAGACAGTAACATCCTTGATAGAATCCTCATGTGTGCCACAAAGCGAGACCAAATCAGGTATCCGTAGTGAGCATATTCCCACAACCAAACCGTTAGATTATCATCCACCGCGGGAAAAATAAGATACTCAAAGAAAGAAAGCGTAGATCATATAATCGAGGCTGGCATATTGATACAGTTTCAGTTGTCTTCCTGTATCCTCCACTGATACTCTCTCGAAGTTCGCCGCACGTCCAGGTGTGAGGGCTACTTTATTGTGCCCTGCGTGTAGGAGGTCATCGCGTCATCCCCATCATCTAACAGAGTAGACAAAAACTGGGAGCCGCGCGCGTCACTGGCAGCAGCACCTAACTGTAATAAAGTACCAAGATTCGACGAGGTGAGAACCAATTTAATTGTCGCGCACTTCTCGTTGTTCGACAGTTAAAGCAAAAATAATCTGCGCAGTTTCAACTCTTTTCAGTTTTGCGTGCAATACTCATTCCCCCACTCCAACTCGCTCTCTTATGACTTCAGCCCTCTGCGGTCTCCCTCTACACGCTCGAAAGTTTATCTAGAGGGCAAGCACCCCCACGTTAGATTTCCTTCGAGTTTGACCCCTCGGTTGAGAAGCCTTTTACTTGGCATGGTGTTGATAATGTGTCTTTGGGAAATTGCGCTGTTTTACGCACGTAGTATTTCTATGGAATTTCAGATATTCACTGTTTATGGCCAAATAGTCCTTTTAATTTCGATTTTATGATACACTTTTATTACGTTTAATTACTGTTATTTCTGGCTACAGAGAAACACACTTTAAACGTTTTAATTGTTTGTAGACGGCACTAATTGCAATCATCAAGAACACAAAAAAGAAGTGCACTTGTGCTAGAAAGCCTTATTGCATGACGTGCTGTTTATTTTGTGTCGTTTTTGATGTACAATCACTTGAGACTTCAAGAGACAAGTCTCCCATTCTCTTCTTGTATATAACACGCGAGCTTGGTCTAGTGTGCAGCGAGCGGAACCTCCGATGGGACCTGCGGTCGCGTAACTCTCACAGAGAGAGTGAGAGTGAGTGGGAGGGATAGAGAGATATTTCCTAGTATAGCCTAATCTGGTTTGAGGGGGCCTGTCGAGTAAAGTGTGGTATACAATTAACCCAAAGCCAGGCTCCTCCTTAACTCGCGTCTTTTGAAGCTACTGAATCTATTCCATGTTAGACTGACGTAATTCTCCACGGCAATTATGGCTCTTGAGTTTGTTTATGAATTTGTGCACTTTAGAGATAAAATACGAGAAGACGATCAGTGAGCTGCTCGAGGGACTCGGCATGGGACCCTCTCTAAAGGAATCTCTGTATTGCATATATATGCTGTCATTACACGCCGTAACCAGTTGGGTTTGCAGTACGGAGCGCGCATGTTTATGCAACAAAGCACTTTGGACAATGGCATCATTTTTCTTTAACCTATTTGTTATTGTATGGTGTTCTTGTTAAAGAAGGCATCTAGCAAGGGGAGCTTAACTGAACATATGTAGGTAGGCAATAGACATGCTCATTGCCATACCATGAGAGGAGAGAAGCAGTTTGTCCCATCACCTCTAGAGGGAGTCAGTGCCATAAAAGCGTCTGTCTGTAGTGATTCATATAAACGGAACAGGTTTTGAGGGCAGCGTTGTTTAGGAAAACCTTGAGAGATCCACTTCCATTCTGTGTGAGGATGGTCACACTAACACAAAATAATGTACTTGTATGTTCTATCCCAACAACAACACCAGCGATGGGAGGGATGATATAGGGAGAGAGAGTGATATGTAATTATTTACCCTTTTGTAATTGAACTATGTTCATTATAACACTGTATATAGCTATAATATGACATTTGAAATGTCTCTATTCCTTTTAAGCTTTTATGAGTGTAATGTTTACTGTTAATGTCTGATCATTTATTCCACTTTTGTTTAATATCTACAGTATTTCACTTGCTTTGGCAAAGTAAACATGTTTCCCATGCGAATAAAGCCCTTTGAATTGAATTGAATAGAGTGGTTCCTCTGCTGCTTGTCTCATTCGTAGAGGAGGGGTTATTTACATGTCTGGCATTGTGAGCAGAGTGGAGGCCTCTCTCTAACCAGCTCTAACTGTTGATGTTTAGAATAATATAATGCTGACCAATACTTCCCCCCATTATGGCCGCTACATCAATCACACTGACGTGGAATATAATGTAAGCGTTGTGTTGGTTGTTTTTACTGTAGGAGGGTGAACTAAAGTCTCTATTGTCAACTGCACCTACACAGAACCAGGCCAAGCAGGAGTATTGCAGATGGATTTGTTTTATAGTGATATCATGTCAAATACTTTAACCACAGCTAAGATGCAAAGGACCGACCTCAACCATGATATGTTCACATCTCCAATTGTACTTGTCACTGATAGTGTGCGGACATTGTGCTCAAAATCCATGGAATGAAGGTTACAGCTAGGTCCCCAAGATGTTGAACATAAGGGAGGGTTAGAAACAAGCCCCTCTTTGTACCCCCCCCCATAGTGTTGTCCCATACAGAGGGGTACTGCCTGGGAGGGCAGGAGAGGGGGTGTGAGGGGGAAGGTCGCTTGGTCACTCCCTGTGACCGTCTGCGAGGGGATCCATCAACACCCTTAAATGAAGTCTGCCAGGTGCGCGAATCAACCACAGAACAGTGAGCTCCAGCTGACAATGGGGCAGTAGGGCAAATCAAACTCCGAGCCAGGGAACTGGGAGGAATTATCATGTTTTATTGGATACTTCTATTTGTCTGCCACAGTCTGCCCATGTCTGTTGTCATCCCATCCATTGTGATCTTTGCTTGAATTATTATTTGGACAATAACTGAGGTTGTGTCCCAAATGGCAGCCTATGGGCCCTGGTCAAAAGTAGTGCACTACATAGGGAATAGGGTGCCTTTTAGGAGGCAGACACTGACATGCCCATGTGCAGTAGTTCATCTTCATTGTCTTACCATTACGATTCAGTTACCCTGGATGGCAATGGAGATGGAGATTCAAAGTGGGCCGTGATGGTGAGCCGTGGAGAGCCTGTGAAAACACACAGCACCCACCCTGTCCTTATAAGCATGTTTTTTAAGGTGGCAGCAGCTTTCCATTTTAGCAGCCTGTGTCCTGATGATAATCCCAGGTCCACACTGATCCAGGACATTCTCCGAACATGAAGCAACCAGAGTGTGCATGGATGGGATGAGGAGAAGGAGAGGAGTGGGTATGGTGTCAGCCATATTGAATGTGCCCAAGAGGGCACTGTGAAGCGCTGTGCCCACATTCTTATCTTGGTACAGTCAGATTACCTTGGACTGAAGGGCTTTGTCTGTTCTTGTAATTCTATTTCTATGATGTCACCCTCACAGTCAGAGCCTCCTAATAAATGGACATTACTTCATGAGACTGTCCTATCTGGAGGCAGAGGGCTTAGATCAAACCACTGCGGCATGCAGGAGACAGATGCTTGTATCGAGGTTAGTGGTGGGATCATGTCTGAGTAAGGGCGATTCAGGAGTTGGCTAAAGACAGATAATCAAGGATCAGTTCAGCTGCCTACCATGCAGAGTGAAAACACAGCTAGGTGAGGAGAGGACAGAGAGAGCCACGTCATGTGTCATAGATAGAGACACGCATGCATGTACACACGCACACACGCACACACACACGCACACACACACACACACACACACACACACACACACACACACACACACACACACACACACACACACACACACACACACACACACACACACACACACACACACACACACACACACACACACACACACACACACAGAGAGAGGCGTCCGGCCCTGGGTTGAGCCTCCCTGCACCTGCTGCTCCTCTGAAAAAAACCTGTTGCAGCAGTGGGATCGTTTCACAAGCGTTCCCCAGGCGTTGGTCAGACGTTTTTACAGGCACTGAGCTCCAGTTGTTTTCATGATGAAATCAACCCCGGAGGAATCCCTCGGCAGGCCTAACTAATTTGAGCGTGATTGTGACATTAAGTACGCATTCCTTCCAAGGCGCGCCTCTTGTCGGTTGGACCAAAATGTTTAAATAAATTGAACCTAAGATGAAAAGAAACCAGGATCTGTGGCTGGCAGGACCTAAATTTATGTATTTCCTCCATTTCCTCTCAGTGCATGACTGCTGCCTGTGTGACTGTCTGTCAGTTTAGACACATCATGAAATCAACCCCCCCCCGCCACACAAAATAGGTATTCTGAGAAATCTGGGGAACAAAGCCAGCTACAACTGAGACGAGTTTCCACCTAATAAGTTCTTCAATCTCCTCATGGTTTTTCTGGAGGGATAACAACGACAACACTCCGGCACCAAGGGGTCAAACCCCCTGACCCCAGGAGATTTAATCATAAGAGTTCCAACACCTTATTCTCATCAGTTGTTGCCAGGCAACGTGTGCAGCAGCCCCATGCAGGCGTTCTGGAGGGAACGGAGGGATCTGAGGCTGTAAAGAACCATGGGTTTATATTCATCTGCATGGGGGCCATGGAGATTCCTTCACTTTGATTAAGCTTTTTTTCTTTCTTAACAGGTGGCCTGTGCTTTCTGCCCCAACCTTTGTCCCACAGTAACCACTCTGCTCTACAGAGACAGGAGTCAAGGAGCAGGGAGGGAATAGCTCTTCAGTTTGTGTGCATGTGTGTGTGAGAGAGAGAGAGAAAGTGAGAGTCTGTGTGTCTGCGTGTTTTCGTTCATGTACTGTATGTGTATTCTTGTGAGTTGGATGGCAGTTTCTCTACTACCGTTGTTAAAAGGTAAACATTGTGTCTTGTGATTGTTTATTTGCACCTGTTCAGTAATTACAGCAGGTATTTTATGAAGTCACACGTCATTTTATTCTCACTATTGAAAGGTTGGAGTGGGGGCAACAAGGGACATGTGGAGACACTTACATTCTGGCAGTTCAACTTCAATGACAAGATAAATAGTTTAATCTAGACTGACGGACTGGTAGAATGTTTCAGTAGAACACTTGGGCGCCGTTTCTGACCTGCATAGACGTTTTAAATCCTCCCTAAATTAGGCGATAGATACTCTGTGCTTGAAAGTCAAACTGTAGGTCAAGCTGAGGGTCCCGTTGGTGCAGTAAAGATATCATTCTTTTACAACTGAAAATTACAGCGTCAGTTTGGTGAGAAACTATCAAGGGATGGACGTGCTAGAACAGAGAGCACCTGGCTGGTGGGATTAGATAATGCTGGATGGCCAGTCAGCATTTTTCCGATGAAGTCACAATATCATCTCTCAGGATAAGATGTCATGCAGATTTTAACAGTGCACAAGAATCTATGACCCTCTTGCTCATGTTGTCTCATACACTACTTATTCCCCAAACAACACTTTCTTTGTTTGCACACTAATTTAAAGGATGCATACAGCTAAATACAAAGCCTATACTCTTTACACAGTGTTATAGGAGAGTCTGAGATGGTTCTTCTACTCGCTATCAAACCAAGATGGGAGTGCTTGAAGTAAATTCAACACAAGGTAGATGTAGGGAGCTTTATTTTTCTACTGAACAATTTCCTTTCAATCTAGGGCTTCTAATGGAAAGTTCTTGAATTAAAACACTTGTGAAAGCACAATTTACCTTTTGGCTTCTGTTGAGGCAGAACTACTTTGGGTGCACCGCGATGAAGTGAAAAATAACCATTATAACGCAAATTAATTCAGACTTTTTCCATTCTATAAAACTAGCCCCTTGCCCCCTCCAAACATGGCTGGTGTAAGGCACATCTGTTCTTCTGAAGTTAGTGGTGGGTAACGCACCCCTCTGAATGAAGACTGTTGAACTCTAACAGATTCAGACAGACATAACCACTCTGATCAACCCTGATTATCCTCAACACTTCATTTTTTTATCCAAAAGTCCACATTTAAATCCTGAGTGTGGAACATCTCCTCAGGAAGCCAACCAGTGATTATCAACAAATTCCAATGGAAGCATTAGCCTATGTCTTCCAAACACTGCACTTTGGTGAATGCTTGGCATGTTCAATTAGATTCCATTGCTTTAACGTTAGTCCACTATAGCTACTTATTAAAAAAACACATCTAACTCACAGCAGTGAGATAAAACTTCAATGGGTTTCATTCTAGCCAAGTTGTCATATCTAACAAAGAAATGGAATTCTGCCATTGCCACTGAGAGGCACCACTAAAACTAACTGGTGTTGATTAGACTACAAACATCCATTTAACGTCGTTTAAAAAACCCAGTCACATAAAAAATACTCAGGACCCATAAAACAGTATGATTCAGGTGTGCGTTTAGTTTAAAGCCAAAGCTTTTCCCTGCTAATGACCACTGGAGTGGTCTCGTTGGTTGGTGTGGACCCATCTATAACAGCAAGCCAGTCTGGGCCAGAGCAGAGCTGATCGTCACAAAATAAATAGCACATGTGTTTAGCGTGTGTTTAGCACATGAAGCCTGTAAAACATACATGATTCTGCGTCGGAGCTGACTGAGAGCGTGGGGCGACTCTTGGCTGTTTATAGCGAGTGATAATGGCCCCTCTATAAAACCAACCTTGGTCTAATTGTGCCTATGGTTTTGTGACACTGTTTTAGCAGCCTGCAGTTCTACTGGACTAGAAGCCTGTAGCTGAGTAGCCCCAGAAAAATGATATAGCGATGGCTAACACTGCGCCACTCAAGAGTGTGACCTACGTCAGATCAATGGCAAGAAAAAAAAGCCTCTCTAGTCCTCACCGGTTTCATACTAACATTGATTGTGACTGAGGGGAACTGATAAAAAAACGGTTTCCATCTCAGACTCCATCAAAAATCCCCCTTCCTTTTGCATCCTAGCCAGTTGGCCCTGAGCATGTCTGTCCTGTCCACATTTTAGACACGCTCCGCCATTAGAGCTTATTGGGTTTCTTTTGTTTTCATTGTTCTAATTAGAGGTAGGACAAGACGGAGCAGAAGCACGCTATCCTTTGGATCCTACATTCATCCATCCCAGCAATACAGGCTCTCTCTCTGGTTTTCTAAACCCTAGCCTGGTCCCCAATCTGTTTGTGCTGTCTTGCCAACTCCTATGCTCCTACAGAGTTAGGATCTTAATTTGATCATCTTGTTGCAGGATAACTTTCCAGGAAATGTAAAACTTGTAGTGTATTTGAGGTTAAAAAAGGGCGTCTGAAGTTTGTAATTTCCACTTTGAAATTTCAGACTTGATTTTCCCTAATGAAAAATGTATCAACCCCTACACAAATATTCATGAATTATAATAACTTACAACAGTGTTTCCCATCCTTGGGGTGATGATGCCAAAAGAGTACATAGTGCAAAAAGGTGCCTCAGTTTAGGATCTTTCCTATTTTTCACATGTGCTGGTTCCCTTCTTTCTAAGTGTTCCTATTGTTGATACCTATGCACCTGGAGCTGACACTATTTGCTAAAAATGACCTTTAAAGAGCACAGACAGCCTCTCATTATTTCATTCATTATAATCCACATAATAATTCACATTTCCTGCTGCTCTAGGATTATTTTCCTGTTGTAGCAAACTGACTCAAATTAAGATCCTACATCTGTATGGTCATAATGACCATAGGAGTCGGCAAGGCAGCAGAAGTAGATCTGGCACCAGGCTGCTAGGCTAAACCCTTAACTGGCCCTGGTCGCAAACAGCCATGAACCCAGTCAGACCCCGGGAAACATACATTCAGGGTTGTAGTTGGAGTGGGTTGTGAAGGGAAGGCTAATGCAGGGTTGTAGTTGGAGTGGGTTATGAAGGGAAGGCTAATGCAGGGTTGTAGTTGGAGTGGGTTATGAAGGAAAGGCTAATGCAGGGTTGTAGTTGGAGTGGGATGTTTAGGGAAGGCTAATGCAGGGTTGTAGTTGGAGTGGGTTATGAAGGAAAGGCTAATGCAGGGTTGTAGTTGGAGTGGGTTGTTTAGGGAAGGCTAATGCAGGGTTGTAGTTGGAGTGGGTTGTTTAGGGAAGGCTAATGCAGGGTTGTAGTTGGAGTGGGTTGTTTAGGGAAGGCTAATGCAGGGTTGTAGTTGGAGTGGGTTGTTTAGGGAAGGCTAATGCAGGGTTGTAGTTGGAGTGGGTTGTTTAGGGAAGGCTAATGCAGGGTTGTAGTTGGAGTGGGTTGTTTAGGGAAGGCTAATGCAGTACATATGCAAAGTGCTGAGGGATCCCACTCTGATATTTTGTAAGCAGATTTGTTGGGTTTGGATCGTATGTTTCTGGCATAGACATTCTTCACATCCTTGCCTTGCCTAGAATAGCTGCAGTTGGATTGCTGGAATTATAGACAACCATTTCACATCAACAAGGACTACTCCCTTGGCCTTGTTACTCACCTGGTATACAATCCTACTGATACTCTTTGCACAGCTGCAATATTACAATTAACCACAAAACTCTTGTATACTTCCGGGACTTCCAAACACAAAATGTAGTAGGCACACATACACCCTCACCCCCTCTAAACGGAATATAATACAGTGTTATTTGACAGTGGAAAAAATTGAACTGGGGAATCGGACTGAACAGAAAGGCCCACAGGGAGGAAGCAGTTCAGATGGTTAGGAGGGAGGGAGGGAGAGGGAGAGAGGGAGAGAGAGAGAGAGAGAGAGAGAGAGAGAGAGAGAGAGAGAGAGAGAGAGAGAGAGAGAGAATTAGCTGGGAAATCAGCCTCCTCCATAATAGATAAGTAGTATTTCTCTTATTCCTGGAACTTTACTGGAATTTTCTAATCACCAGCAAGTGGCAAACAGAGAGAGAAAGATGAACCAAAAGACTAAGCAGCAAAATGGCAGAAAACACAAATGTGGTAACACTCTACCCTCATGGTAAACATTCTCCATGATTGCACGTGTGTGTGTTTGTGCGTGTGTTTGTGGTGTGTGTGTGTTTGTGGTGTGTGTTTAGGGATTCTGTCTCCAGGGCATTTCCTTTGTGGCTTGGGCGAGCCCTCTGAACCCTGCTATGATTGGAAACACTGCGACCCCCAAAACACAGATCACTCTCCCCACACACGCTGTGGCGGCTGGAAACCACACGGCTAACGCTCACACGCCACTATAACATAACAGAGAGGCAAAACAGTTTGTGATAACATATCATAAGATGACAACATAACATAGACCTAACATAACCCAGCAGGTAACTACCAACATCAAACCAGTGGGGAAACAAACAAACCCCAAAAGTAGATCTATCTCGACAATTGAGCACATCAAACCAGCTTACACTTCACATATGAGATGCTTCACAGTGCAGTTTTGCAACCTTGTAGTAGTAGTTTCTCCATAGCCAACAACAGCTCCCTCACTCCCAGGGTCTCTGGTCACTGTAGTTTAACTACTGCAGTGTTCTGTCAACAGATGATAGGTTGTTTTCCCCTCTCCACCTATCAGCTTAACACTGGAACAATAAGTGCTAAGCCCAGCCTGTACAAGCCTTCCAATCCTGACAGAGTGATACTTTGTGTGTGACTATTTATCACTTTACGAAAACAAATTGCTGAAGTAGGTTACTAGGCCTACCAAAGGATTCTTGCGGAAAGTGTATTGGTCGACTCATGTGTTTGTTATTAGAGTTAAGTCAAAGTTATTACACTATAATCATTTTACAAGTCAGGGCAGAATAGCTGTTTCACTCTACTGACTCAAGTCTGATTTCTAACTAAGGGAGTTTATGGTCTCTGCATCGCAGGTTATTCATATTGTTTGAGTTTTTACATCGTTACTCCTACACACAGGAAGGGTTTACAGACTGGTATTTTAAAACACACTAACTGTTCTGTTCATAAGTGCGATCCAGCCAATGTATCATCATTGAATTCACTTTACACTGTCAAACAACTGGATGTACACTAGACAACTTGTAGCAGCTGAATAACCTTCGTTCTGTGGGACATTCTCACCAAGCTCTCTGTAGTGGAGAAGAGAGGACCCATGACTGAGCTGCCTGCCTTCCATCCCACAGGCTATAGAATAAAACCACAGCAACAAAACACCCACAATATTCTTAACATAAGATCAACTTAAGTAGGTGACAACAGACAAAAGGGAAATACTGTGTCTTTATACCAATATACTATAAATTAAGTCATACATTTCCAATAGGTTGGACAATTAAAAGCACGGAATCAAATGTTCATTTCTTAAAAACATCCCAGCCAGGCGATGAGAAGGAAATGTTCTTCATTTGGTGTTAGGTCACCTTTTTCGAATGTGAAGCTCCAGAAAGCCTTCACAGATCTCACTAACACCCCAGAAATCCTTCACAGATCTCACTAACACCCCAGAAAGCCTTCACAGATCTCACGAACACCCCAGATAAAAGCTGGACCGGCCACATTCTAACATCAATCATGTAGTCATCTTCCAACTATTTAAACTGGGACATTTTAATGTAGGTAGTTATAGGGTAGATTTACAGTTGTATAGTGAAGTGTTGCATGAGAACGGAAAAACACAGACTCACTGAACCCCTCACTGTCTCCCTGTCCTCCTCAAACTGACCAATGGTCTCCCCTCGCTCTCTCTTCTGTCACTTCCTTCTTTAATTCTCTACTTACCCACTCTCTCTCTTTCTATCTCTCTCTCACGCTCACTCTCTCTCTCTCTCTCTCCCTCTTTCTCTCTCGCCCTCACTCCCCCCTCTCTCTTTCTCTCTCTCTCTCACGCTCACTCTCTCTCTCCCCCTTTCCTTCTCCCTCTCTGTCCCCCCACCACTCACCCCCTCTCTCTCTCTCCACTCTTTTTACTGCAGCACCAAACTACTCTAAGGATGAATATTAGCCCATCCATCCACCTATCCCAAGGAAACCCGTCAGACCCTTTAGATGGCCCTCATAAGCAGCTTCACCCTAGCTGACTGACACAGCTCTGCTTTGGAAAAACCAGGGCCATAAATATGTCTGAGGCCGTTCTATAATGACATGACCGCTCACTGTTTATATCAGTAACAGAGTAAACAAATACGCAATCTATTTCACTGGGAACGGGTGCTCCCCTAACAAAACACCACAGGGCATTCACAAACACACACAAACTACACACACACACACACACACACACACACACACACACACACACACACACACACACACACACACACACACACACACACACACACACACACACACACACACACACACACACACACACACACTGACACATGCTGTCTTTGAAACCCAACCCGATAAACAGTATGTATAGGCTATAAACAAAGCCAAATATTTGACGGTGCTGTTGTCACTACCACTGCCGAGCCTGGTGATGACAGTTGTTATACATGGATAGCTCTGTAGTGATGGTGTGTGTTCTGTAGTGATGGTGTGTGTTCTGTAGTGATGGTGTGTGTTCTGTAATGATGGTGTGTGTTCTGTAGTGATGGTGTGTGTTCTGTAGTGATGGTGTGTGTTCTGTAGTGATGGTGTGTGTTCTGTAGTGACGGTGTGTGTTCTGTAGTGATGGTGTGTGTTCTGTAGTGATGGTGTGTGTTCTGTAGTGATGGTGTGTGTTCTGTAGTGACGGTTTGTGTTCTGTAGTGATGGTGTGTGTTCTGTAGTGATGGTGTGTGTTCTGTAGTGATGGTGTGTGTTCTGTAATGATGGTGTGTGTTCTGTAGTGATGGTGTGTGTTCTGTAGTGACGGTGTGTGTTCTGTAGTGATGGTGTGTGATGGTGTGTGTTCTGTAATGATGGTGTGTGTTCTGTAGTGATGGTGTGTGTTCTGTAGTGATGGTGTGTGTTCTGTAGTGATAGTGTGTGTTCTGTAGTGATGGTGTGTGTTCTGTAGTGATGGTGTGTGTTCTGTAGTGATGGTGTGTGTTCTGTAGTGATGGTGTGTGTTCTGTAATGATGGTGTGTGTTCTGTAGGGATTGTGTGTGTGTTCTGTAGGGATTGTGTGTGTTCTGTAGGGATTGTGTGTGTGTTCTGTAGTATTTAATGTGTTTTCAGATTGAAGCCAAGAGTCGCTCCAGGTCGATTTTCCCCTAAATACCGTCCCGTAAATCCTAACCTTAAATATTTACGTGAAATATGTCAAACTGGCCTTCCGTCAGTGTCTAGGGGCAACTAGGGCCAACTGCCTATGTGAAGTGGAAAGTGAGACATCATGTCTCTGTGTGGTTGGAGTGAGGTTTGTGCTTCATAGGCATGCTTGGTTTGGGGGGTGGAGGAGGTGGTGGTCTGTGTACTTTTGGGCATGCTTGTTTGGGTGTTTGCGTGTGGGTCCACTTGTGTGTGTGTGTGTGTGTGTGTGTGTGTGTGTGTGTGGTGGAATGCCCCTGGGGTGCAATGGGAAGCTCCCCACACAGGGACCCATAAACACCTCAGCATGTGAGGAGTGTCGTGAGCAGCCAAGCCCAGCAGACTCTGTTTACACACCAGCAGCACAGGCCAGGGACTCCCTCCCCTCCTCCTGTGTGTCTGTCTGTGTCTGTCTGCCTCGCGGCTGTTGCAGGGATTTTACTCACACACTTTAAGAGCTTTCTCTGAAAATAAATAAACAAACACCACAATCCCGCAGAGCATTCATTCAACACACTCATGCGCGTGTGTACACAGACATACACCCACATACGCACACACATGTTGCAGTGCCACAAGGACAATTACAGTGTCTGAGTGACAAATGAGTGGGGTTGTAAAATGCAGAAAAAAAAGAGAAAGAACGAATGAGAGTAAAAGAAAGTGAGACATTTAAAGAGAGGTGTGGTAAAGAGAGAGAAAAGGGGAGAGAGACTTGTTGTTGATGATGATGATCGTAGAGATGATATCATTCTAGTGATTCTATTTATTATGTGATGATGATGATGATTAGGCTGATTATCATCATGACAACAGTATTTGACCATAATGTCATAGACATCCATGTTGACGTCAATGTTGACAGTGACGATGGCTCTGAAATAAGTCGATGACGACTGACTGAGACACCAGACAGATCTCGACAGTGAAAAGCCCCTTCTCTTCTTTCCCTTCAGACGGGACAGGGGCTGCACGCTGCAGCTAACAGGCAGGTTAGGTTCTCCATGGTGACTAAACATAGTGTACATTTCTCCTCGCTGGAGAGGGAGGTGAGGTCGGGCACACCTGGCTTCAAATAGTATTCGAAATCTTTCAAATACTCTTGAGTTTTTACTCTAGCCTGCCTGGAGTGCTAGGTGGGAGGGGTTTGCCCTTTTGAGACTTCTCTATTGGTTCCTTGCAATAGGCAAGCTCAATCAAGCACAGATTTAACACAGCATTTAAAAATGAATTTCAAATAGCATTTGAACTCAGGTTTGAGGCTGGGCTGTTGCTCTGTGATTTAACTCTGCGGCCGATAAGAGCGGAGCGAGAGACGGAACAATGACATCGATTGTGTACTTAAGGCATGTGGGCTGAGTGAGGAGTCGTGCAGGTATGCACACAGCCGTCAAAACTATGAAAACAAACAACTTTTGGATGTGGTTTGGTTTTGCTCTCTCTCATGGAGCTCTTTAACTTTACAACCTGAGAGCTTCTCTAAAGACATCAAGATGCCCACAGTTCTGTTCTGGATAGCCTCCTCTCTCTGCTTTTACTGCTCACCACACTACGTCTATACTAACATCTCAGACCAAACAACACAGAGAAATACATTTCAGTCTAGAGAAGAATGTTGTATATTATTTTATGTATTTTGTAATTGACAGTAATTGTTGCCTCAGTTAATTTAAAACAATTAAAACCAGTTTTCATCTATCTGCAGAGGGAGATGGACCCCTGTGGTTGTGTGAAGAAGACGTCTACTTGACTAGTGTACTGTACGCTCCCCATGCACACATTCCACAGAGAGACAGCAATCTCTGAGGACCTTATCGGTCCAACCACTTAACCTAGGGGATGGGAGAACAGTCTGTCTCTGTGTAAATCTTCAAGAGATAAACC
Organism: Oncorhynchus masou masou; assembly: GCF_036934945.1. Lineage (NCBI taxonomy): Eukaryota > Metazoa > Chordata > Actinopteri > Salmoniformes > Salmonidae > Oncorhynchus > Oncorhynchus masou. Next base: position 69,086,206 of record NC_088240.1, read on the forward strand.
TCAACTGCTTCCCTTTGTTTGAAGACGAGACACCTCACCATGAGGGAGATAGAGATGAGAGATTCCCTTTCAACACAAAACGGAAACAAACAGACAGATGGCTTCCAGTTCCACAATCCTGCTACGTGCTCCCTGGGTTTCGCCATGAGGGACTCCTCTAAACTTTGAGTCAACCATTGATTGACTTGCTCTTTGTGGTTTAGGGGTGGGGTAAGTGTAAAGCATTATGTGATAACTGCTGATGAATAAAAGGACAATGATTTTGAATTTGATTCATTGATTGAACCATGCTTCAGTTCAGACCAGAGATGGGCAGGTACCTGGGCATCAAAATAGCATCTGCTAAATCAGTGGTGATGCGTCATTTGGGGCAGGTGGGGCCGAGCCCTCCAATATCCAGGAGATTTTCATGCAATTATGTTATTTAATGTCACAACAATATAGCACATCATTTAGCGAAATTGTTAAAAAATTGTTAACTGCTTGATCAAATAAAGCAGATGTGGTTGCTTTCCCACTGTATTGTTGTTTTGTTAAATTTTCCTTGAGTATAGTAGCTCCAAAATGCAGCTGTTTTAGCCTCACTGCTTTCTGTAATGGAGGGGCAGACAGAGAAAGTACAGAGCATAGGTGTTGTTGATCTTCTCTGGTTGCATGTGATTGGCTCAGGGTGCTGTCACTCATGGGGACACTATGTCACAGCAGGACCTGCTTGGAGAGCTAGCCAGCAAAAGCCCCTATTCTGTGCTCCATTGATTTACAGTAGAAGAGCCTGCCCAAGAAGGCACATTGTCTTTGGCCACAGATAAACCAACGTCTTATGCTATGATTGAACTGATGTGTCAACTTCATAGCTAGCTAGTTGTTTACCACACGCTGTTACCACATCTTCACACTAGGTGACTAGCTTAGCTATCTCAGAGCAAATAATTGTCAATGTAACGGCTTTCTTCTGTTGAAGGAGGAGCGGACCAAAATGCAACGTGGTACTTTTGAGACATATTTATTGAAGAACGAAAAAACACGAACAATACAAAAACAACAAAACGGAAACGTGAAAACCTAAACAGTCCTATCTGGTGAAGACACAGAGACAGGAACAATCCCCCACGAAATACTCAAAGAATATGGCTACCTAAATATGGTTCCCAATCAGAGACAACGATAATCACCTGACTCTGATTGAGAACCGCCTCAGGCAGCCATAGACTATGCTATACACCCCACACAACCCCAAGATGAAACACACCACAAATAAACCCATGTCACACCCTGGCCTGACCCAATAAATGAAGATAAACATAATAAATATAGACCAGGGCGTGACAGAACCCCCCCCTAAGGTGCGGACTCCCGGACGCACATCAAAACAATAGGGAGGGTCCGGGTGGGCGTCTGTCCATGGTGGCGGCTCTGGCTCCGGTGCGGGACCCCACTCTATTAATGTCTTAGTTCCCCTTCCTCGCGTCCTAGGATAGTCCACCCTCGCCGCCGACCATGTCCTAGTCGTCCTCACCCGGAACCCCACTGGACTGAGGGTCAGCTTGGGACTGAGGGGCAGCTCGGGACAGAGGGGCAGCTCGGGACAGAGGGGCAGCTCGGGACAGAGGGGCAGCTCGGGACTGAGGGGCAGCTCGGGACTGAGGGGACGCTCGGGACTGAGAAGAAGCCCAGCACTGAGAGAAAGCTCAGCAAGGTAGTTGAATCCGGCAGATCCTGGCTGGCTGGCAGTTCTGGCAGATCCTGGCTGACTGGCGGATCTGGAAGAGTCTGGTTGACTGTCAGATTTGGAAGAGTCTGGTTGACTGGCAGATCTGGAAGAGTCTGGTTGACTGGCAGATCTGGAAGAGTCTGGTTGACTAGCAGATCTGGAAGAGTCTGGTTGACTGGCAGATCTGGAAGAGTCTGGCTGACTGGCAGATCTGGAAGAGTCTGGCTGACTGGCAGATCTGGAAGAGTCTGGCTGACTGGCGGATCCTGGCAGACTGACGGCTCTGGCTGCTCCACGCTGACTGGCAGCTCTGGCTGCTTCATGCTGACTGGCGGCTCTGGCTGCTTCATGCTGACTGGTGGCTCTGGCTGCTCCATGCTGACTGGCGGCTTTGGCTGCTCCATGCAGATTGGCAGCTCTGGTGGCTTCTTGCAGACTAGCAGCTCTGGCTGCTCCATGCAGACTGGCAGCTCCATGCAGACTGGCAGCTCCTTGCAGACTGACAGCTCCATGCAGACTGGCAGCTCCGGCTGCTCCATGCAGACTGACAGCTATGGCTGTTCCATGTAGATTGACAGCTGTGGCTGCTCCATGTAGACTGACAGCTCTGGCTGCTCCATGCAGACTGACAGCTCGGGCTGCGCTAAACAGGCGGGAGACTCCAGCAGCGCTGTAGAGGAGGAAGGCTCTGGCTGCGCTGAACAGGCGGGAGACTCCGGGGGCGCAGGAGAGGAGAAAGGCTCGGGCAGCGCTGAACAGGCGAGAGACCCCGGCAGCGCAGGAGAGGAGAAAGGCTCCGGTAGCGCTGGAGAGGCGAGGCGCACAGCAGGCCTGATGCGTGGTGCTGGCACTGGTGGTACTGGGCCGAGGACACGCACAGGAAGCCTGGTGCGGGGAGCTGCCACCGGAGTGCTGGGGTGTGGAGGTGGTACTGGGTAGACCGGACCGTGCAGGCGCACTGGAGCTCTTGAACACCGAGCCTGCCCAACCTTACCTGGTTGAATACTCCCGGTCGCTCTGCCAGTGCGGCAAGGTGGAATAGCCCACACTGTACTATGCAGGCGAACCGGGGACACCGAGCGTAAGGCTGGTGCCATGTAAGCTGGCCCAAGGAGACGCACTGGAGACCAGATGCGTAGAGCCGGCTTCATGGCATTTGGCTCGACGCTCAATCTAGCCCGGCCGATACGCGGAGCTGGAATAGAACGCACCGGGCTATGCACCCGCACTGGAGACACCGTGCGCTTCACAGCATAACACGGTGCCTGCCCGTTCTCCTTAGCCCCCCGGTAAGCACAGAAAGTTTGCGCAGGTCTCCTACCTGGCGTAGCCATAATCCCTGTGAGCCCCCCCCCCAAGAAATTTTTGGGGCTGACTCTCAGGCTTCCAACCGCGTCGCCGTGCTGCCTCTTCATACCAGCGCCTCTCAGCTCTCGCTGCCTCCAGTTCTTCTTTGGGACGGCGATATTCTCCAGGCTGATCCCAGGGTCCTTCTCCAAACAATTTGTCCTCCCATGTCCATTCCTCCTTTTGCTGCACCTGCTGCCTGTTACCACGCCGCTTGGTCCTGTTGTGTTGGGTGTTTCTGTAACGGCTTTCTTCTGTTGAAGGAGGAGCGGACCAAAATGCAGCGTGGTACTTTTGAGACATATTTATTGAAGAACGAAAAAACACGAACAATACAAAAACAACAAAACGGAAACGTGAAAACCTAAACAGTCCTATCTGGTGAAGACACAGAGACAGGAACAATCACCCGCGAAAATACTCAAAGAATATGGCTACCTAAATATGGTTCCCAATCAGAGACAACGATAATCACCTGACTCTGATTGAGAACCGCCTCAGGCAGCCATAGACTATGCTATACACCCCACACAACCCCAAGACGAAACACACCACAAATAAACCCATGTCACACCCTGGCCTGACCCAATAAATGAAGATAAACATAATAAATATAGACCAGGGCGTGACAGTCAAACTTAGAATTATGAAGGAAATGTAGCGATAAAACGTATTGGTGCTCATTAGCCACCTAAACTTTAAAATATGGCCAACCATTAAAATAAAGCAAGCTGTAAATGAAGATTTAAGTCGAGTGGTGGATCATGGAGCAGTGGCTAGCATCTATTTTGAGGTAGGCTAGCATCTATTTTGAGGTAGGCTAGCTACAATATCCTATAGGCTACGTGTCTTATTTTTGATGGCAGACTGTAATACCCATGGAACCACATGTAGAAGAAGGGTTAGTTATAAATACCTTTGATGGAACTCTAACTGTGCAATAAACGAAGCAAAGGAATAACATTATAAATGTTGCATATTGTTAACTGGGCCCATTGGTAACAGGCTGGCCGACACACAGTTAGTTTACTCTATAAAAGTATGCTGGACTACCCCTGGTCTTCTGTGCAATAACAGCTAAAGTTATGGGAAGTAGCCATAAACGGATCATAACCCAAATGTTATAACATTTGTGTGTATGGCTCAAAACTCATTTCTGGGATTGGTTATTAGTGCGTTTAATGTGTAGCTAGCGTAGTCTACTGATTTCGATGCATATGAGCTTTGTTGATTAAGTTTGCCCCACCAATATTTTCATGTTAAAATCAACATTGTGCTAAATTACTAAAATGTTGAATGTAATCATCTGAACCTGATGGCTGCCGCCCGCCGCCCCTCCAGACAGCTCTAGGAAAGTTACTGTAAGTCAAGGGAGCGGGAGGACAGAAGTATGCTTTCAATTATATTAGCCTCTTACTCATTGTCCTCATTCCTCAAAATGCATCTGTAGAACAGGCCTGTTACCTGTGTTTATAACTGTTACCTGTGATTATAACTGTTACCTGTGTTTATAACTGTTACCTGTGTTTATAACTGTTACCTGTGCTGTGCAACCAGAGGCAGTGGAGAAAAACTGGACGGACGGCACCAAACATCGCTACTCTCCAAAGCTGTTTAGGGGAGGAGGGCAAAGAGCGTTTTGGGATAAAGACAGAGGTTTGATGGGGGTGTCATAATCCGATTCATTCCTATAGGGGTGCGTGAGTGGCCCCTGAACCACCCCCTGTCCACCCTCCACCCCCCCGCCAAACAGTCCTTAGCTGTGTGAGCCACATACCCCTAGACTGGGAGCTTCACTGGGGTCAGACTCTGGATGTGTCAGTAATGGGACCCTATTCCCTTTATAGTGCACTACGTATTACCAGGGCCTTGGTCAAAAGTAGTGCACTATATAGGGATTAGGGTGCTATTTGGAATGCATGCTCTGTCTGGACTCTCACCATATTCACAGCAGTGGAACAGCCAGGGGATTTCCATGGCTTAACAACACTGCTGTACCATGCCTCACATAGTGCACCTGTGGAAGGGTGTTGCGATGCAAAAATGCAGAAGTTGTTGAAGGTCATGTTGATGTACAGTGCCATCAGAAAATATTCATACTGCTTGAGTTATTCAACATTTTGATGTGTTACAGCGTGAATTCAAAACGGATTCAATATTTTGTTTTCTGATCCATCTACACACAATATCCCAAAATGACAAAGTGGAAACATGTTTTCAGAAATTTTAGCAAATGTGTTGAAAATGAAATACATAAGTTCCACACCTGGATTGTGCAACATTTGCCCATTATTCTTTAAAAAGACGTATTCAAGTTCTCACAGTTGTTGTTGATCTTTGCTCGACAACCATTTGCAGGTCTTGCCATAGATTTCCAAGTAGTTTTAAGTCAAAACTGTAACTCGGCCACTCAGGAACATTCACTGTCTCCTTAGAAAGCAACTCCAGTGTAGATTTGGCCTGCCTTGTGTTTTAGGTTATTGTACTTCTGAAAGGTGAATTAATCTCCCAGTGTCTCAGCCAGGTTTTCCTCTAGAATTTTGCTTGTGTTTAGCTTCATTCCATTTATTTTTTATCTTGAAAAACTCCCCAGTCCTTAACAATTACAAGCATACCCATAACATGATGCAGCCACCACTATGCTTAAAAATATGAAGAATGGTACTCAGTAATGTGTTTTATTGGATTTGCCCCAAACTTAACACTTTGTATTCGGAACAGTTTTACTTTACTGCCTTGTTGCAAACAGGATGCATGTTTTGGAATATTTTAATTCTATACAGGCTTTCTTTGTCAGGCCCTGACCATTGAGAGCTTTTTATTCTCTATGTTGGTTAGGTTGGAGTGTGACTAGGGTGTGTTATCTAGGTTATTATATATCTATGTTGGCCTGGTATGGTTTCCAATCTGAGGCAGCTGTTTATCATTGTCTCTGATTGGGGATCATATTTAGGCAGCCATTTCCCCATTGTGCTTTGTGGGATCTTGTCTATGATCTTGTCCTGCGAGCACTACATTTGCGTCACGCTTTGTTTTGCGCTTTTTTTCTGCGTGTTTCACTTCCAAATAAAGAGGATGGAACCATACCACGCTGCATTTTGGTCCGATTCCAAATAAAGAGGATGGAACCATACCACGCTGCATTTTGGTCCGATTCCAAATAAAGAGGATGGAACCATACCACGCTGCATTTTGGTCCGATTCATGTTACAACGATCGTGACATTCTTCTTTTCACTCTGTCAATCAGGTTAGTATTGTGGAGTAACTACAATGGTGATCCACCCTCAGTGTTCTCCCATCACAGCCATTAAACTCTGTAACTGGCCTCATTAAACTCCTCTCTGGCAACTGAGTTAGGAAGGACACCTGTATATTTGTAGTGACTGGGTGTATTGATACACCATACAAAGTGTAATTAATAACTTAACCATGCTCAACGGGATATTCAATGAACGTCTCTCCCTGGTCTTTGTGGTTGAATCTGTGTTTGAAATTCACTGCTCAACTGAACAACCTTACAGATAATTGTATATGTGGGGTACAGAGTTGAGGTAGTCAGTCAAAAATCATGTTAAACACTATTGCACACAGAGAGTCCATTATTTTACTTGTTAAGCACATTTTTACTCCTGAACGTACAGTATTTAGGCTAACGAAGGGATTGAAAACTTATTGACTTTGTTTTTCAGCTTTTCATTTTTAATGAACTCTTAAAAAAAAAAAAAAAAAAAAACATAAATTCCACTTTGACGTTATGGGGATATTGTGTGTAGGCCACAAAAAAGTCAAGGGGTATGAACACGTTCTGAAGGCACTCAAATGTTTTTTGGGGAACCTGTCATTTTGAGTGTTAAAGCTTGTACTATTGATAGGTTTGATCTCAGGTCGGTCTGTCTTGTATTGTTTCTGTATTGCATTCCTCTCAGACATTCCTGCTGTTTTCCCGCATCAGATTCATTCTGTGCTCTGTGACTCATTCTGTGCAGAGTGTTATAACATGGGATGGGGAGGTACAAGGGATGAGATGAAAGTGACAGAGGCACTCCAGAAGGGTCTCTTTGCTCAGAATCGCACACTGCCCATTCATAATGAGCTTCACTTCAAAGATCAAACACAGGCATCTCTGGTATGAGCAGAGGAAACGAGGAGACTTGTTGCGCATACCTGTGCTGTTTGTCCTAAATGGCTCCCTATTCACTATAGAATGCACTACTTTTGACCAGGAACCATACGGATCTGGTTGAAAGTAGTGCACTATATAAGGTGCTAAGGTGTTATTTGGGACTCAGACTTGGTCTTTGATCCTCAATGGAACTCCTCTATTCATTCACAAACACACACAAACTCTCCACGCAACACTGAATTAGTGAGTGATCCACCAGATCTGGAAGGTTCAACTCTCCCACTACTGATCTAGGCCCTGGCTGTATCTTTTTACTTTGAGCACGGCTGATTATACCCAAAAAATATCATTACAAAGGAAAAGGCTATACGCTGAATCATCAAACCTACTCTGTTATAATTCATGTTCCACTGCAAGTATCCCATTAGTAATAAAATATGTGTCTTGCATTTAATGGATCCGCCCCCTTTTTTCAATTTTCGCCTAAAATGACATACCCAAATCTAACTGCCTGTAGCTCAGGCCCTGAAGCAAGGATATTCATATTATTGATACAATTTCAAAGAAAATACTTTGAAGTTTGTGGAAATGTGAAATGAGTGTAGAAGACTATAACACAATAGATCTGGTAAAAAAAAATATTATAATAAAAAAACTGTTATTTTGCATTTTTTTGTACCATCATTACATTTACATTTTACATTTAAGTCATTTGGCAGACGCTCTTATACAGAGCGACTTTTCAAATTGGTGAATTCACCTTATGACATCCAGTGGAACAGCCACTTTACAATAGTGCATCTAAATCATTTAAGGGGGGGTGAGAAGGATTACTTTATCCTATCCTAGGTATTCCTTAAAGAGGTGGGGTTTCAGGTGTCTCCGGAAGGTGGTGATTGACTCCGCTGTCCTGGCGTCGTGAGGGAGTTTGTTCCACCATTGGGGGGCCAGAGCAGCGAACAGTTTTGACTGGGCTGAGCGGGAACTGTACTTCCTCAGTGGTAGGGAGGCGAGCAGGCCAGAGGTGGATGAACGCAGTGCCCTTGTTTGGGTGTAGGGCCTGATCAGAGCCTGGAGGTACTGCGGTGCCGTTCCCCTCACAGCTCCGTAGGCAAGCACCATGGTCTTGTAGCGGATGCGAGCTTCAACTGGAAGCCAGTGGAGAGAGCGGAGGGGCGGGGTGACGTGAGAGAACTTGGGAAGGTTGAACACCAGACGGGCTGCGGCGTTCTGGATGAGTTGTAGGGGTTTAATGGCACAGGCAGGGAGCCCAGCCAACAGCGAGTTGCAGTAATCCAGACGGGAGATGACAAGTGCCTGGATTAGGACCTGCGCCGCTTCCTGTGTGAGGCAGGGTCGTACTCTGCGGATGTTGTAGAGCATGAACCTACAGGAACGGGCCACCGCCTTGATGTTAGTTGAGAACGACAGGGTGTTGTCCAGGATCACGCCAAGGTTCTTAGCGCTCTGGGAGGAGGACACAATGGAGTTGTCAACCGTGATGGCGAGATCATGGAACGGGCAGTCCTTCCCCGGGAGGAAGAGCAGCTCCGTCTTGCCGAGGTTCAGCTTGAGGTGGTGATCCGTCATCCACACTGATATGTCTGCCAGACATGCAGAGAAGCGATTCACCACCTGGTCATCAGAAGGGGGAAAGGAGAAGATTAATTGTGTGTCGTCTGCATAGCAATGATAGGAGAGACCATGTGAGGTTATGACAGAGCCAAGTGATTTGGTGTATAGCGAGAATAGGAGAGGGCCTAGAACAGAGCCCTGGGGGACACCAGTGGTGAGAGCGCGTGGTGAGGAGACAGATTCTCGCCACGCCACCTGGTAGGAGCGACCTGTCAGGTAGGACGCAATCCAAGCGTGGGCCGCGCCGGAGATGCCCAACTCGGAGAGGGTGGAGAGGAGGATCTGATGGTTCACAGTATCGAAGGCAGCCGATAGGTCTAGAAGGATGAGAGCAGAGGAGAGAGAGTTAGCTTTAGCAGTGCGGAGTGCCTCCGTGATACAGAGAAGAGCAGTCTCAGTTGAATGACTAGTCTTGAAACCTGACTGATTTGGATCAAGAAGGTCATTCTGAGAGAGATAGTGGGAGAGCTGGCCAAGGACGGCACGTTCAAGAGTTTTGGAGAGAAAAGAAAGAAGGGATACTGGTCTGTAGTTGTTGACATCGGAGGGATCGAGTGTAGGTTTTTTCAGAAGGGGTGCAACTCTCGCTCTCTTGAAGACGGAAGGGACGTAGCCAGCGGTCAGGGATGAGTTGATGAGCGAGGTGAGGTAAGGGAGAAGGTCTCCGGAAATGGTCTGGAGAAGAGAGGAGGGGATAGGGTCAAGCGGGCAGGTTGTTGGGCGGCCGGCCATCACAAGAAGCGAGATTTCATCTGGAGAGAGAGGGAGAAAGAGGTCAGAGCACAGGGTAGGGCAGTGTGAGCAGAACCAGCGGTGTCGTTTGACTTAGCAAACGAGGATCGGATGTCGTCGACCTTCTTTTCAAAATGGTTGACGAAGTCATCTGCAGAGAGGGAGGAGGGGGGGGGAGGGGGAGGAGGATTCAGGAGGGAGGAGAAGGTGGCAAAGAGCTTCCTAGGGTTAGAGGCAGATGCTTGGAATTTAGAGTGGTAGAAAGTGGCTTTAGCAGCAGAGACAGAGGAGGAAAATGTAGAGAGGAGGGAGTGAAAGGATGCCAGGTCCGCAGGGAGGCGAGTTTTCCTCCATTTCCGCTCGGCTGCCCGGAGCCCTGTTCTGTGAGCTCGCAATGAGTCGTCGAGCCACGGAGCGGGAGGGGAGGACCGAGCCGGCCTGGAGGATAGGGGACATAGAGAGTCAAAGGATGCAGAAAGGGAAGAGAGGAGGGTTGAGGAGGCAGAATCAGGAGATAGGTTGGAGAAGGTTTGAGCAGAGGGAAGAGATGATAGGATGGAAGAGGAGAGAGTAGCGGGGGAGAGAGAGCGAAGGTTGGGACGGCGCGATACCATCCGAGTAGGGGCAGTGTGGGAAGTGTTGGATGAGAGCGAGAGGGAAAAGGATACAAGGTAGTGGTCGGAGACTTGGAGGGGAGTTGCAATGAGGTTAGTGGAAGAACAGCATCTAGTAAAGATGAGGTTGAGTGTATTGCCTTGTTTGTGAGTATGGGGGGGAGGTGAGAGGGTGAGGCCAAAAGAGGAGAGGAGTGGAAAGAAGGAGGCAGAGAGGAATGAGTCAAAGGTAGATGTGGGGAGGTTAAAGTCGCCCAGGACTGTGAGAGGTGAGCCGTCCTCAGGAAAGGAGCTTATCAAGGCATCAAGCTCATTGATGAACTCTCCGAGGGAACCTGGAGGGCGATAAATGATAAGGATGTTAAGCTTGAAAGGGCTTGGAGCTGTGACAGCATGGAATTCAAAGGAGGCGATAGACAGATGGGTAAGGGGAGAAAGAGAGAATGACCACTTGGGAGAGATGAGGATCCCGGTGCCACCACCCCGCTGACCAGAAGCTCTCGGGGTGTGCGAGAACACGTGGGCGGACGAAGAGAGAGCAGTAGGAGTAGCAGTGTTATCTGTGGTGATCCATGTTTCCGTCAGTGCCAAGATGTCGAGGGACTGGAGGGAGGCGTAGGCTGAGATGAACTCTGCCTTGTTGGCCGCAGATCGGCAGTTCCAGAGGCTACCGGAGACCTGGAACTCCACGTGGGTCGTGCGCGCTGGGACCACCAGATTAGGGTGGCCGCGGCCACGCGGTGTGGAGCGTTTGTATGGTCTGTGCAGAGAGGAGAGAACAGGGATAGATAGACACATAGTTGACAGGCTACAGAAGAGGCTACGCTAATGCAAAGGAGATTGGAATGACAAGTGGACTACACGTCTCGAAAGTTCAGAAAGTTAAGCTTACGTAGCAAGAATCTTATTGACTAAAATGATTGAAATGATACAGTACTGTATCAGTACTGATTGATACAGTACTGATTGAAATGCAAGAGAAAGGCCATAATGTATTATTCCAGCCCAGGCGCAATTCAGATTTTGGCCACTACAAGACAGCATTGTATGTTCAAAGTTGTGGACTGATCCAATGAACCATTGGATTTCTGTTCAAAACTTTGTATCAAGACTGCCCAAATGTGCCCAATTGGTTTATTAATAACTTTTCAAGTTAGCTGTGCTCTCTCCTCAAACAATAGCATAGTATTAGTTCACTGTAATAGCTACTGTAAATTGGACAGTGCAGTTAGATTAACAAGAATTTAAGCTTTCTGCTAATATCAGATATGTCTATGTCCTGGGAAATGTTCTTGTTACTTACAACTCCATGCTAATCGCATTAGCCTATGTTAGCTCAGCCGTCCTGTGGGGGACCCACCAATCCTGAAGAAGATTTATTCTGATGGGATTAACCCGGATCTACCCCTCCCACTGACTATAGACTTTCTTCCTCTCTTTGTTGATTCAGAACCCTGAGACATATCCTGACAGACATATCCTGCTGGACCAACATGTCCTCTGCATTTTCTCCCACATTATCTCCTCAGGCTGATTGGCACTTCTCTATGGCCATTATCAGATGGCTCAGCCAACCGGCATGCATGTGATCTCCTGCCCGCTGCTCATCCATGGTGATGATTCCGGAATGGAGGCAGAATAAGTTGGTGCTGGTGGCGTCTTAGTTGTGGTACAACTCTTCCATCTTCTTGTGTCTAGTCTCACCAAACCCAACCCAAACCACCAGTCAGCCACCCAAACAAATCTCCAATATGAGAGCACACACTGGAGACCTTCACTGGAGTGTTTTTCACTCTATGGGAGACAGTAGGCCTTTCACCCCTACTGTAGAATGAAGAGGAACAGTCCAAGTGGGGGCAGTTACTGTTTATTTCATTTGACCTGCATTTGAAACAGATTCCATGTCCAGTTCAATATCTCCACTGAGCGGAATCCTAAATGGTTTTACCCTCTTCAGGGATATGGGCCTCGTTCCCTCCTCTATACACCAGGGCAGTAACAGAACAGCCTCTCTCTCTCTCTCTCTCTCTCTCTCTCTCTCTAATCTAATCTAATCTAATCTAATGTTTTGTTTTTCTCTCCCAAAGAACATGTCTTAATGGTTGACGTTGATGAATGCATGTAAGGGATGTGCTGCAGGTAGGATAGGGTTACAGGCTGAGCTAGGAGAGAGAGGGGGGGGGGGGTGAAGGGGAGGGGTGTTTGTGTTGTAGGGGCAGGGGGCTGGATGTTTGTGATCCAATGAGGCGTGACCCTGGGAGAAAGAGGCGGGGCCGCAGAGGGTAAGAGCATCCTCACAGAGAGGTCCTCAGAGCAGGTGAGGAGCGAACAGGACTTTGAGGGGGTCCAGGGGGTGTACTTGTACATCAAATCAATCCAATTGTATTTGTCACATGTTTCGTAAACAACAGCTGTAGACTAACTGTGACATGCTTAGGTAAATCAAATCAAATTTTATTTGTCACATACACATGGTTAGCAGATGTTAATGCGAGTGTAGCGATATGCTTGTGCTTCAAGTTCCGACAGTGCAGTAATATCTAACAAGTAATCTAACAATTTCACAACAACTACCTTATACACACAAATGTAAAGGGATTAATAAGAATATTTACATATAAATATATGGAAGAGTGATGGCCGTGAGGCATAGGCAAGATGCAGTAGATGGTATAGAGTACATTATATGAAGTGGCATTGTTTAAAGTGGCTAGTGATACATTTATTACATCCAATGTTTTATTATTAAAGTGGCTAGAGATGAGTCAGTATGTTGGCAGCAGCCACTCAATGCTAGTGATGGCTATTTAACAGTCTGATGGCCTTGAGATAGAAGCTGTTTTTCAGTCTCTTGGTCCCCGCTTTGATGCGCCTGTACTGACCTTGCCTTCTGGATAATAGTGGGGTGAACAGGCAGTGGCTCGGGTGGTTGTTGTCCTTGATGATCTTTTTGGCCTTCCTGTGACATTGGGTGGTGTAGGTGTCCTGGAGGGCAGGTAGTTTGCCCCCGGTGATGCGTAGTGCAGACCTCACTACCGCATCGTACTACACTGTTTTCTACTACACTGTTTGCTACACTGTTTGTATTTGGTCATGTTTCAATCAAGCCTATTTACAGCCCTTTCTTACAATGGAGAGAGAAAAATATAGACAAAATTATAACACAAGGAATAAATACACAATGAATAACGATAACTATACACACGGGGTACCAGTACTGAGTCGATGTGCAGGAGTAAGAGGTAATTGAGGTAGACATGTACTGTACATATGGGTAGGGGTAAAGTGACTAGCCAATAGGATAGATAATAAACAGAAGTGTGTGATGAGTCAAAAGAGTTAGTGCAAAGAGCAGACAGTCCAGGAAACTATTTGGTTGACTATTTAGTAGTCTTATGGCTTGGGGGTTGAAACTGTTCAGGGTCCTGTTGTTCCAGACTTGGTGCATCAACACCGCTTGCCGTGCGGTAGCAGAGAGAACAGTCTGTGACTTGAGTGGCTGGAGTCTTTGACCATTTTTAGGACCTTCCTCTGACACCGCCTGGTATAGAGGTCCTGGATGGCAGGGAGCTTGGCCCCAGTGATGTACTGCGCAATACACACTACTCTTTGTAGTGCCTTGCGGTCGGATGCCAAGCAGTTGCCATACGATGCGGTGATGCAGCAGTCAAGATGCTCTTAATGGTGCCGCTATAGAACTTTTTGAGGATCTGAGGGCCCATTAAGATGCTTCACGGTACAAAAACTGGCTCGGACAAGGCTTACACATGATCATTAGTACTGATAATGACATGGCTCTAGACAATGTCATCGTTTACAATGACTTGTTCTCTTGCGAGCGTATATGGAGGGGTGATCTCCATTTCCTCTTCACTTGGGGGGAGATACAGTGTGACATTACAGTTCTTCTTTCAGTCATAGACAGTCATAAAACAAAGCGGTTTGTGTCTAAACCACATGAAGAGAGATGTCCACATACAAGACAATAGAGAGGATCCCTATAGTTATTAGGAACATTCCCTGGATAAAGGAGAGCAGGAGACAGAAACAGAGGCATAATGTGCTTTGATATTCCCTGGATTTGGGCACAGAATCAACATGGAGCTGAAACAGAGCGAGGAGGTGTCGTCTTTGTGGTTGGTTGGTTTGCATCAAACTCAAAGCAGGCACTGACTATAGACAGTACAAATAAGCAACTGCAAAATGTGTGGCTGGGAAAAATTGTTCGGAAAATCAAAATTGATCCTAAAGAAATGTACATAATTCACAGACTAAAATGACGAAAATGAGACAACAATACTCTGAAAGTACGGAGGTATGCAGTTTCCTTTGTGGTCTGTTGATAACTTATAAGGATAAGGTTTTGGTTCAGGTTTTTTGAAGGTAGAGGAGATGGTAAATAGAATTTTTGTTTTACTGTAATGCTACACAGGCCTCTCCAATTGAAATGAATGTGGATAAATGAATGGATGAATAGATGACTGACTGAGATTTTCACATACATTGCATGTCTCTTGTCCCATAACTGTCCAAATTCTTCCTTCCTGGAACTGTGAAGTCACCTACCCTGAAGCAGTTGACCCCCACCCCACATACGCACCAATTCAGCCACACATGGGTCAGCTGAACCTCTAAGAGGGCGAGATTGAAAAGTAATTATTCACATTTCCCCTTTAAAGTAGCATCGGTCTTTCCATGGTCCTCTGGCAATGTTACAAAAATGTCCACACATGGCCCACTCCAGAGGGGCTGGCGTTTATATCGGCTTCATATTGGATTTATCTGAAAAATGATGCAGAGTAGCTGTGCCAGCCAAGCCCAAGAACTGGAGTTTTCTGTTTCCAAAATTGCAAGCAGGTGTTCCTTCCTTCCTCTAACCATCTCTCTCTCCTCTTCCAGCACTGCTCCATGTCCCCCTGCCTGTTTAATTGCGGAACATAAGTTCCCAATGTACCAAAACCTTTCTAAATGTTCACTATTTATAATCTAAACATATGAATGTTGTTTCTGATATGCATGTGACATGCACACAAACAGGTGGTAGGAAATTAGATTATTCTCTCTCTCTATCTCTGTTGTCTTTCCCTCCTCTCTCCGCCTCTCTTTGTCTCTCTCTGTCTCTCTCTCTCCTTCTCGCTCTCTCTGCTGTTTCTTTCTATAATTGGATGGAAAAAAACAGAGGGTGAAATGTGACTGGACAATGTGGCATTTAACGGCTATCCAAACAGGGATGCAGGTAATTTACAACCAAAGTGAAGGGATATAAGAGGCAAGCATTCCAGAGGCTTTACTACACTTCAGAGGACAGTGGAAGGAGGGGGAACCCACCCACAGTACAGCCTAGAACTCCTCTCATATAGAGAGAGACAGAGAGAGACACAGAGAGACACAGAGAGATAGAGAGACACACACGCAGAGAGATACAGAGATACAGAGAGAGTGATCCAATGAGGATCAGAGGAATTAGAACAAAGTTCTCAATTGGTACAAAATATATAGAGTACTGCACACACTACAATTACTTAGGTTTAAAAATAAGCTCAACTGGACACCTTAATGAGGCAGTGAATGAACTGAGAGAGAAAGCACACAGGGCATTCTACGCCATTAAAAAAATAATTAAAGTAGGTATTTCAATTAAAATTTGGCTAAAACTAATTGAATGTGTAATTGAACCAATTTAACTTTAAATCAAATCAAATTGTATTGGTCACATACACATGGTTAGCAGATGTTAATGTGAGTGTAGCGAAATGCTTGTGCTTCTAGTTCCGACCGTGCAGTAATATCTAACAAGTAATCTAACAATTTCACAACAACTACCTAATACACACAAGTGTAAAGGAATGAATAAGAATATGGCAGCGAGCTGTCCACTTGCAAAACAAGATTTCATCAAATGGGACAAACACCCCATTGAAACCCTGCATGCAGAGTTCTGTAAGATTCTCCTACATGTCCAGAGGAAAACTACAAACGATGCATGCAGGGCAGAATTAGGCCGATATCCACCAATAATAACATTTACATTTACATTTAAGTCATTTGGCAGACGCTCTTAAAAACTCAAAAAAGAGCCATTAAGTTTTGGAAACATCTATAATACAGTGACCCCTCTCATATCATTACTAAGCCCTGCAATGCCAAGAGCTGAGCAAAGAAAAGAGTCCCCTCATCCAGCTGGTCCTGGGGATGAGTTCAAAAACTTGTTCTACTAACACACTGAAGCCTCAAGACCAGAATATCCAATCAATCACAATGAACCAAATTACAACATAGTCAAAATGAAACTACATTGCTTATTGGGAAACACAAGCACAAAGCAAAATTGCAGTGCTATCTGGCCCTAAATCGACAGTACACTGTGGCTAACTATTTGACCATGGTTACTGATCAAAACCTTAGAAAAACCTTGACAAAGTACAGGCTCAGTGAGCACAGCATTGCCATTGAGAAGGGTAGACACAGGATAACCTGGCTCCCTGTAGAGGAAAGGCTGTGCAACCACTGCACAACAGCAGAACCTGAGACGAGCTGCATTTACTGAAAAAATGTCAAAAATATAAAACAATTAGAGAGTGTCATTTCCCCAAATTTGAAACCCTTATTCAAGGTTTCAAAGACCTCTCTGATGAGAGTAGGCTACCTGTCCTGTTCGGGGAGGACGCAGAGAGCTGTGGGTTGGCAGCGCACTACATTGCTGCCTGACATAAGTTAAGGGACAGTGTCTGACAGACCAATCAACCAGCACATGTACTCTATTGTATGCTTATTGTTATTGTTCAATGTATGGTTATTTTGACCCTTGGTTATTGTTGTCCCGTTGACAATTTTGATTCTTTTGATTCATTATTTTCATATCGTAAATATCCAAAGTAAGCTTTGGCAATATGTACATGTACAAGAAAGTACATGTACAATATGTACAATAAAGCAAATTGAATTGAATTGAGAAACACACACACAGAGAGACACACAGAGAGAGAGAGACACAGACAGAGAGACAGACAGAGAGAGAGAGAGAGAGACAGACAGAGAGAGAGACAGACAGAGAGAGAGAGAGAGACAGAGAGAGACATACAGAGAGAGAGAGAGAGAGAAATACAGAGAGGAGGAGAGAGACACAGTGAGAGAGAGAGATCCACAGAGAGAGACATACACAGAGAGAGACATACAGAGAGAGACATACACCGAGGGAGAGATAAAAGAGAGAGAACAAAGCAACTTGAATTGATGGACAGAGGGAGAGAGCAGAGAGAAAAAGAGATTGACAGAGAGAGCTAGACAGATAGAGATAGAGCCTGTGTGGTGCAGGGGTTTCCCTGTTGAGTGAGAGAAAGAGGTGAGATGTGTGAGTCTCCTCTTTAGTATGCCCTGGGGGTATAGCTGTAATGACCTGCTGGGTTACTGGTCTTTGTGTGAACAACATGCTGACAATACAGCTCATCAAAGCCTGCACTGTGTGTTGCTGTATTCACACCAACCAAGCTGACAGACACACACTTAACCTGCCTTACTTCACTTTCTCTAGCCCTTCTGATCCATCTGTCTATCTCAGTTTGTTTTCCAGTCATTTTTTATATCTGTCTCCAATACTTTTTCACATTTTCTGCCGCACATTCTGCAAGGTTATTTTAGCTTCTTCAAAACTGTGAAGCACAACTGGGTATGGGATGGTTTGGAACCAACATTTTAAGAAAAGGAAGACGATCATCTCCTTTTTTTCTTTCCCTCTGTCCTCCTTTTTAATCTCCATCCCTCTGTAAACTGTGTGTCTCTCTGGAGCTCTCAACTCCACCATGTATAACTGGTCTCTCTCCCTGTCTACTACCCTCTCGTGGCCCTGAGGAACTCAAACAACCTCTTTGCTCCTAGATAACCAACTCTCTCTCGCGCTCTCCCACTCTCTCTCTATCTACTGCTCCCTCCATCCCTCCCTACCTCGCTCCCTCCCTCCCTCCCTCACAATTTGTTTCTACATATCTGGGTAAAGCTCTCCAAAAAGCACTTGCCAGATCTCAAGGATTTGTAAAGCTCTGGTCTTCTTCCACCCCTGTACCGTAAGATTGATGGGCTGCCTAAGTGCTCTGATTTCCTCCAGTTATTAAACACATTCATCACACGCCTTCCTCTCAATTATTAAGGTGAGATAAAGAGAAAAAGAAAGGTATAGAGTTCGTAAGTCAGTAAGTGCTGCATGGCAGGGCTGCTGCTGAAGCTCGCCTGGCCTCGCTCGAGGTGATTAAATAGCATTTAAGAGGGCCATGCAGACTTACTCTCATTCTCCTCCTGTTGCCCTGGCCTGGGATGGGAATGTGATGCTACATTTCACATGAAGGAGAAGCTATCATCAGGATGTTTATATATCTTTAACATCAGGTCCAACTTCAGACTTATTACATCATTGTATCGGGCCTGTCCACTAATTCAACCTGTGATTAATTGCTGGGTTGATTGAGCCTGTGAGGAGAGTTTGCTGTCTGCCTCATTTCCTTTAGACTACTCAGGCATAGTGTTCCTTTTTCATTAACACCAGCCAGACCTGGGTTCAAATACTATATGAAATACATTCAAATACTTAAGCTGTGCCTGATTGAGTTTGCCTGGCTCAATGAAACCAATAGAATAGTGCCAAAACCTGCCCAACGGGCACTCCAGGCAGGCTGAAGCAAAAGCTGAAAGTATTTGAAAGAGTTCAAATAGTATTTGAACCCAGGTCTGAGACAAGCACAGGTACAGTATTGGGTTTTAATGAGATGCTGAACTAGACTAGTGCCTTAAATAGATGATATAGTCACATTTTAAACAAGCGACGTATGCTGGAAGCAATTAATACTATGTTTCTCCAAATTCTTCAACTGCCATTCATGTAAATGGCGGACATTTTTAAAGAGCTAGTTCAGAAGGTCATCTGAACATTAATATGTCAAAATATTTTTTAAGGGCAGCTGCAACTACAGTATTTTCTGCATGAACTGTTGGTCTACTTTATGGAGCTTATTTACATTTAGCATCAAGTTAAATGGCTTTCATTTAAAATTCATTGCTCACATTCTATTATAATCAGAGTGATATTACTTGAACAACATTTACAGTATATTAATGGTTGAGTAACTCCCATTATGGCAACCTCTCTCACCCTTTCTCACCTTCTCGCTCTCTCTTTGTCTCTCTCTGTCAGTGATTTTCATTTTCTCTCTGTGGCCTGTTTGCCATACCATTCTGCAGCCTTCCATAGTGCAATTTATGTATTTTATTACATATCTTAAGACTTATGCCTTTGGCACTGTCGGATCAGGTTGGTTAAACACACACACACACACACACACACACACACACACACACACACACACACACACACACACACACACACACACACACACACGCACACGCACACGCACACGCACACGTACACACACATACCGTCACACCCTGTCCTTAGAGAGCCTTTTTATGTCTCTATTTGGTTTGGTCAGGGTGTGATTTGGGTGGGCATTATATGTTCTTTATTTCTTTGTTTCTGGCCGAGTATGGTCCCCAATCAGAGGCAGCTGTCTATCGTTGTCTCTGATTGGGGATCATACTTAGGCAGCCCTTTTTCCCACCTGTGATTGTGGGTAGTTGTCTATGTGTAGTGGCTTGCGAGCACTACGTAGCTTGACGTTTGTGTTTTATTTCTAGTTTTGTTGGCGACATTATAAATAAACTAAAACGTACGCTCACCACGCTGCGCCTTGGTCCATTCCTTTCGACGAGCGTGACAGAACTACCCACCACAAAAGGACCAAGCAGCGTGGAGAAAGGGACTCATGGACTTGGGAGGAAATCCTGGACGGTAAAAGACCCTGGAGGCAGGCTGGGGAATACCACCGTCCAAAGGAGGAATTAAAGGCAGCGAAGGAGGAGCGGCGATGGTATGGGGAAGGCAAGTCATCGAAGCAGGCACGAGAGGCACCCCCCCAAAAAATATTTTGGGGGGGGCACATGGGGACATTGGTGCAGTCAGGTTACAGAACTGAGCCAACTCCTCGTGCTTACCGCAAGGAGCGTGGTACTGGTCAGGCACTGTGTTATGCGGTAAAGCACACGGTGTCTCCAGTGCGCGTGCACAGCCCGGTGCGCTTGGAGTCAGCTCTCCGCAAGTCCCATGATAGAGTGGGCATCCAGCCTGGGCGGATTGTGCCGGCTCTGCGCACTATGTCTCTGGTGCGCTGTCACTGCTCAGTGCGTCCTATGCCTGCGCTCCACCCGTGCCGGGCTAAAGTGGGCATTCAGCCTGGAAGAGAGGTGCCAGGGATAAGCACCAGATCTCCAGTGCTCCCCCACAGCTCAGTTCATCCTGTGCCTGCTCCCAGAACCAGGCCTCCTGCATGTCTCCCCAGCCTGGTAAGCCCTGTGGCAGCCCCATGCACCAGGCTCCTCGCTCCAGTGATGATCCATGGTATGAAGCCTCCAGTGATGATCCATGGCATGAAGCCTCCAGTGATGATCCATGGCCTCTAGCGACGGTCCCCAGTCCGGAGCCTCCAGCGAGGATCCCCAGTCCGGAGCCTCCAGCGACGAGGGTCCCCAGTCCGGGGCCTGTGGAGAAGGTCCCCAGTCCGGGGTCGGCGACGAGGGTCCCCTCACCAGAGGCGCCACCAAAGTGGGGTGAGCCAGAGGTGGAGCAGGGTCTACGTCCCGCACCAGAGCAGCCACCGCGGATAGATGCCCACCCGGACCCTCCCCTATAGGTTCAGGGGTTCAGGTTTTGCGGCCGGACCTTAGAGAGACTTTTTATGTCTCTATTTGGTTTGGGTAAATATAAGTTATAAATAAACTAAAATGTATGCTTACCACGCTGTGCCTTGGTCCATTCCTTCCGACGAGCGTGACACACACGCACGCACGCACGCACGCACGCACGCACGCACGCACGCACGCACGCACGCACGCACGCACGCACGCACGCACGCACACACACACACACACACACACACACACACACACACACACACACACACACACACACACACACACACACACACACACACACACACACACACACACACACACACACACACACACACACACACACACACACACACACACACACGTATCAGTTCCACCTGACTGTCAATTCAGGGCCATGATGGCCAGAAGCAGCCTGGTCTAATTGAAGTCTAGGCCCTCAGTCAGATATGTAGTATCTACTGCTTCTTTGATCTAAACAGGAAATTCAGCGGGACATGTCCCTTCCAACCACTGCCAGAAAGAATATCTGCTTCTCATACTTTTGAAAATACACCAGATTGGTTCTGTTTTTTGATTACCACGTTTAACCGTTTCTCTAGTAGCGTTGCCTGCCTCTCACTACAAAGTTCTCCTCTTGCAACAATTGACTCTGTGTTTCAGCTCTCAACATGCCAACACCCGCTCCTGCCTCCACTGCGACCAGTCGACCTCCATGGCGATCTCTCCGCTTTCTCCTCTCTCTCTATCTCTCTCTATCTACCGCTCTGTCTCTTTTTCCCTCACACTCTCTTGCTCTCTCTCGCTCGCTCTCTCTTGCTACCTATGTCTGCCACTCAAGCAGAGCCTCATTTAGTCATCACCTCCCTACACAAAGCTCTGGGTGGTCAAAGAGAGCAAGTAGTGGGAATCTGGAGCATTAGAGAGACAGAGAGAGAAAGAAGGAGAGAGAAGAGTGGAGACTACTGGGTGTATGTGTGAGAGAAAAGTTGAGAGAGCTGGTGAGGGAGATGGAGAGAAATATGGATGGATAGAGTGAGAGATAGAGGCCACAGAGAGGGTGTTGAGTCAGAAAGCATCCTGTTGTCTCACGCTACTGGAACGTGAATGTCAGTCTGTGTGTGAGTCCCTGGGACCTGCAGATGACCTGGTGTGTTAATGTAGCCGTCTCTGGAGAAGATTGATTTCATTCAGCAGGCCATTACACACTGTCCATGAGAACATGCTCTCACACAAACACAGGTGGCCCCGAAAACCACCTCAAGCCACCATCACCACGGCAACGCCCTCTGAGCTCTTTGATCTTCAGCTGACGTGAGGGTGACACATAAAGTATAAAGCGCTGGTACTAAAGACTGGAGAGGGAGAGGCCTGTCACATCCAACCACAGAGCACCTGTTTCATAAAATACATCCATAAAGTCTTCATGATAGATAGGAGGAGACAACAAATAATGGTCCACACATGCTTAGTACACCACATCATCACAACAACCAAAACAGGTGGTAAATATTTTACTACTGAAATAAACCTGGATTGGGAGTTGTGGATATATAAAGAATGAATGGGTGAAATTAAGAAAAAGGGTTGTGCAGCGACCTGAGTCTTTCTGGGTAAGTCTCTAAGATCTTTCCACACCTGGATTGTGAAACATTATCCAATTATTATTTTTCAAAATTCATTGCTAGACAACCATTTTCAGGTCTCGACATAGATTTTCAAGTACATTTAAATCAAAACTGTAACTCGACCACTCAAGAAAATTCACTGTCTTCAGTGTAGATTTGGCTTTGTGTTTTAGGTTATTGTCCTACTGAAAGGTGAATTTGTCTCCCAGTGTCTGGTGGAAAGCAGCTTTTCCTTTAGGATTTTGCCTGTCCTGAGCTCTATTCTGTTTCTTTTTATCCTGAAAAACGCTCTAGTCCTTAACGGTTACAAGCATACCCATAACATGATGCAGCCACCACTATGATTGAAAATATGGAGAGTCTTACTCAGTAATGTGTTGCCCCAAACATAACATTTTGTATTCAGGGCAAAAAGTTAATTGCTTTGCCACATTTTTTGTATTATTACTTTAGTACCTTGTTGCAAACAGGATGCATGTTTTGGAATATTTTTATTCTGTACAGACTTCCTTCTTTTCACTCTGTTAATTAGGTTATTATTGTGGAGTAACTACAATGTTGTTGATCCATCCTCAGTTTTATCCTATCACAGCCATTCAAATCTGTAACTGTTTTAAAGTCACCATTAGCCTCACGGTGAAATCCCTGAGCGGTTTCCTTCTTCTCTGGCAACCGAGTTAGGAAGGATGCCTGTAACTTTGTAGTGACTGGGTGTATTGATACACCATCCAAAGTCTAATGAATAACTTCACCATGGTCAAAGGGATATTCAATGTCTGTTTTTTAAATTATTACCCATCTACCAATAGGTGCCCTTCTTTGCAAGGCATTGGAAAACCTCCCTGGTCTTTGTGAAACTCTGTTTGAAATTCACTACTCAACGGTGGGACCTTACAGTGGGGCACAGAGATGAGGTAGTCATTCAAAAATTATGCTAAACGCTATTATTGCACACAGAGTGAGTCCATGCAACTTATTATGTGACTTGTTTACTCCTGAACTTATTTAGGCTTGTCATAACTGTAACGGGTTTCTTCTAACTCCTCTTCTGACGAAGAGGTGGAACAAGGATCGGACCAAAATGCAGCGTGGTTAGTTAGATACATCTTAAATGAAGATGAAACACAAACAATACAAAAACAACTAACGTGGAAAACCGAAACAGCCCTGACTGGTGCAACAAACACAGAGACAGGAACAATCACCCACAAACACACAGTGAAACCCAGGCTACCTAAATATGGTTCCCAATCAGAGACAATGACTAACACCTGCCTCTGATTGAGAACCATATCAGGCCAGACATAGAAATAGACAAACAAGACATCCAACATAGAATGCCCACTCAGATCACACCCTGACCAACCAAAACATAGAAACATACAAATAAACTATGGTCAGGGTGTGACAATAACAAATTAGTTGAATACATACTGACTCAAGACAATTCCGTTTTTCATTTGTAATTCATTTGTTTAAAAAAAAAAATCTAAAAACATAATTCCACTTTCACATTATGGGGTATTGTGTGCAGGCCTGTTACAAAAAAAAATCTACATTTTATACTTTTAAATTCAGACTGTAACATAACAAATTATGGAAAACCTCGAAGGGTGTGAATACTTTCTGAAAGCACTGTACATATAAAATAATGGGCCTATTTTTTAAACTTTTGCTCTATTTCTCCGTTGTCAAAATCATCTATTTTTAGCATTTGCCTAATGAGTGGACAACAGCCGGCCTTCCTAAAAAATGGGCCGGCAAGGTTTTCTGATTGGCTGAGCTGAGCTGGCACAAATTCATATTCAAAGTCAAATGCCCATCATCAAGAGAGTGTGACCCGCTCTGAGTCTCTGTCAGTCACTTAGTCAAAACAGAAATTTCTGCATTTAAATTGTGAAGAAATAATAAACATTCTGATCTTTTCCATCAGCCTCATTAATTGAAACAACATATATTTCAATTATACTACTTTGATATGCATCAGTGGGGATTAAGAAGTGAGTATACGCAATGCCCACAACACCACTGACTAATCATTAGTAAAGTATTTTTGCAGTCCCTAATCTAAAGTGACCGTTATTTATACTTCATAAATACTTTATAAATGTTTTGCGTGACCAGTGTAATTTCTCACAAAAAAAATGCCATTGGTAGACATTCCTGCAGTTCATGGTAACGGAACAAGCACACAACACAGGATGTAAAAGGAAATATATATACATGTGTGAATAACTAGCTTACTAACATTTACAAATGTGGTAATGGCTGGTTTTGCTTGAAAATACTTTTTTAGTTTTGTTACAAACAATAACCCACAATGACAAAGCAAAAAATAAATAAAAAATAACTGACATATAACATTTACATAAGTATTCAGATCCTTTACTCAGTACTTTGTTGAAGCACCTTTGGCAGCTATTACAGCATTGATTCTTCTTGGGTATGACGCTACAAGCTTGGCACACCTCTATTTGGGGTGTTTCTCTCATTCTTCCCTGTAGATCCTCTCAAGCTCTGACAGGTTGGATGAGGTGCATCGCTGCAAATGGCCATCCGGACTATTTACATTGACACCTGCTGCTACTCACGGTTTATTATCTATGCATAGTCACTTTACCCCTAGCTACATATACAAATCATCTCGACTAACCTGTATTCCTGCAACATGACTCGGTACTGGTACCCCCTTGTATATAGCCTTGTTATTGTTATTTTATTGTGTCACTTTTTATATATTTTTTTAACTTTAGTTTATTTAGTAAATATTTTCTTAACTCTATTTCTTGAACTGCATTGTTTGTTAAGGGCTTGTAAGTAAGCATTGCAGTTGGCACAAGTGACAAATAACATTTTATTTTATTTGCACAGGTATTTTAGGTCTCTCCAGAGATGTTAGATCGGGTTCAAGTCTGGACTCTGGCTGGGCAACTCAAGGACACTCAGAGACTTGTCCCGATGCCACTCTTCTGTTGTCTTGGCTGTATGCTTAGGGTCATTGTCCTGTTGGAAGGTAAACCTTTGCCCCAGTCTGAGGTCCTGAGAGCTCTGCAACAGGTTTTCATCAAGGATCTCTCTGTACTTTGCTCTGTTCATTTTCCCTCGATCCTGGCTAGTCTCCCAGTCCCTGCTGCTGAAAAACATACCCACAGCATGATGCTGCCTCCACCGTGCTTCACTGTAGGGATGGTGCCAGGTTTCCTTCAGACGTGACGCTTGGCATTCAGGAAGAGACTCTAGGAACAGTCTTGGTGGTTCCAAACTTCTTCTATTTCTTGGTGACCTTCAATGCTGCATAAATGTTTTGGTACCCTTCCCCAGATCTGTGCCACAACACAATCCTGTTTTGGAGCCCTACAGACAACTCATTCGAACTCATGGCTTGGTTTTTGCTCTGACGTGCACTGTCAACTCTGGGACATTATATAGACAGGTGTGTTCATTTCCAAATCATGTCCAATCAGTTGAATTTACCACAGGTGGACTCCAATCAAGTTGTAGAAACAGCTCAAGGATGATCAATAGAAACAGGATGCAGCTGAGCTCAATTTCAAGACTCATAGCAATGGGTCTGAATACTTATGTAAATAAGGTATTTCTGTTTTTTACGTGTAGATTGATGAGGGGAAAGTAGCTAAATGTGGAAAATCAAGGGGTCTGAATACTTTTCCAAATGCACTGAAACAGCCCAGACAGCTCAGGTGCTGCTGCAGTAGTCAAGTGTAGTTTACATAGAGAAAAAACACAGAGAGAGAGAGACACACACTGACACCTACTGCCAGTTTATTGATATTTTGGCTCTATATTATGTAATAGTAATTAACCCTTAAGATGGGGGGGGGGGGGACATCTATGATAGCCAGGCAGTACTATTTTCAATGTAAGTAGTTAGGCTTTTATAAGGTATTATGAGCAAATGGTCACCTATTAGGCATGTATTCAGTAACCTTTCTTCTTCTTCTAATAAATATGTTTATTCATTCGCAAATAGGATGTTGCTGGTCCCAGCACAGGCAGTGTGGTCCCCTGGTCTTCTGGTGCCAGTGCTGTGGGAAAGGATGCTAGGCTTAGCAAAGACAGCTCAGAGGTGAGTGCAGGAGGTAGGAAGAAAACAGAGAGACACAGATGTACTGCCAGTTCCTTAATATGCTGCAGCACCCTCCTCCAAAAATGTAATAATTAAAAATAAAAGTATGACCTTTTATTTTTTCAACAAAAGTAACGCACGGGACCTTTACTAGCCCTGTATTAGCTGACTGATATAGCCATCTGTAGCACGGGCAAAAACAATTATTCTGCGCTCCCTCCCCCCTTTCCCACGGCTATGCTTCGGAGTGACAGACAGAGTGACAGACAGACAGACAGACTGACAGACAGACTGACATACATACAGACAGAGTGTGCACACAGTGATGTGGGTTGGTGTAGCTAAGATGCCAGGACTGAATTTTTGTTCCAGTCTGCCCCTGATGCACTGGACCAAAACAGAGACATTTCCTTTCCATGAGAAACATATTATTTAAATGTATAAGTGGCCAAGCCGACCAAATAAGAGTATTTTCCACTTGGACTACAATATGTAAATAGATACACATACTTTCCCCCTCTCCCGAATGCTCTCTCCCCTGCAGGGCATGTCAAATAGCATAGCAGAGGGATGACAGGGCGACATTGCTGAGAGTTTGTTCAGCGCAGGCCGTCTACTAGTCCAACCACAATCACTGACACATGTAGAGATTTAGATGTATAAACCCCACTGTGCAGCACTAGCTCCCACAGATCGAAGGTACACCCAGGGCCCAAAATGTCTCTGTTTAAAAGTAGTACACTATACAGGGAATAAGCTGCCATATGGGACCAAGCCCCAAAGAGAGTGAAGGCTACTGTCTGCAGTATCAGCTGGCTCCACAGGGCTGTGGAGGTCACAGGTTAAACCGGTGTACAGTAGACCAGGGTTGGAGTCGATTCCATTTCAATTCAGTAATTAAGTTATGTCATTGTAATTGAATTGACACCATCCCTGATATAGAATGAGTACCTGTAGCCAAAAGGCAATGGGCACAGCTAAATACTAAATGACATGCATTGGAATTTAAATTCACTATACGCTTCACCGTAGGGATGGTGCGAGTTTCCTCCAGATGTGACGCTTGGCATTCAGGCCAAAGAGTTCAATCTTGGTTTCATGGTCTGAGAGCTGTCATGTGCCTTTTAAAGAGGAGTGGCTTCCTTCTGGCCACTGTACACTAAAGGTCTGATTGGTGGAATGCTGCAGAGATGGTGGTCCTTTGGAAGACTCTAGAGACTCTGGTTCCAAACTTCTTCTATTTAAGAATGATGGAGGCCACTTTGTTCTTGGGGACCTTCAATGTTGCAGAAATGTGTTGGTATCCTTCCCCAGAGCTGTGCCTCAACACAATCCTCTTGTTGCTCTAAGGACAATTCCTTCGACCTCATGGCTTCCTTTCCAAATCATAATCAATCAATTGCATCTACCACAGGTGGACTCCAATCTAGTTGTAGAAACATCTTAAGAATGATCAATGGAAACAGGATGCACCTGAGCTCAATTTTGAGTCTCATAGCAAAGGGTCTGAATACTTAAAGTATTTCTGTTTTTTATTTTTAATACATTTGCAAAAATTTCTTAACCTGTTTTCACTTAGTTATTATGGCGTATTGTGTGTAGATTGATGAGGAAAAACATGTATTTAATTGATTTAAGAATAAGGCAATAAAGTAACAAAATATAGAAAAAGGGAAGGGGTCTGAATACTTTCCGAATGCACTGTAACTAAATATAGGGTTGTCTCATATTTTGGAGTTCTGGTAAAATGAGGTGGGAAGGTGAGCTGTGTCTACAGAGAATGTGTAATGTTGTTAAATGGGTAATTCTATACATCAGTATGTCCAGAGCCAGGCTACAACAGTAACCACATGTTTGTGCCTGGCCCTGTTCCCCTTTTGTTTAACTTAGTGGCAGAAATTCCTGGGGCTTTCCTTGCGTTCCATAACCCAAGCAAGCTGACTGCTCTTGGACAATATCTTTTTTACCACTTTGTTTTCTTTATGTATTTACGGATCCTCTTTTAAATATATTCAACTCTGCAGATCTGGGCTCTAACAAGACATTTTTGCTTTTCATATTTGATGTTATAGCCCATTTTATATTCAAGTTGGTATTATGGGCCTTCTGTGCTGCGGTATAGCATTAAGGCCATATGAAGGAGCAAGGATGGATTAGGCATTAGATCCTGAGGGGTAGATGGATACAGAAGTTCATGTACAGAACTGAATTGCAGTTCTCTCTCACTCTCTCTCTCTTTTTCTCTCTCTCCTCTCCTCTCGCTCTTTCTCTGTTGTCTTCCGCCCCTCTCTCTATGTCACATCTAAAAGTACAGCAAGTTCAGTACACTTGATGTTTCGGTGTCTAGGAATTTGCCAAATGTTTGTACCAAAACAACCACTTTCCATCTGTTCTGGCTGGTTGTTTGAAGGCAAACATTTAGGTAATGACAGGAATCTTGACTGAAATTAATATGTTGGTTTTAAATATTTTTGTAATGATTAGTATCATACTGAGAATAATACAAATGATTTAATATGTTATTTAACCTCCTCTAAACGGAGTATATCTGTCTCCCATCAGTTGTAATTCATACAAACAGAAATGGTTTCCTTTCCTCACTGCAGATAACTAAACCTCTAAGTGTGGAACGTTGCCAAAGAAACTTGCCCTTGGTGTTTTGGCCCTGGCGTTTTCTCTCAAGAGGTATTCATTTCATTTGTGTAAAAATGTGATCAATTCAAGAACATCAGTCACAATCAGTGAATAACAATGGGAAGATTGTTGTTGAATACAACAGTGAATAGATTGTTATCCCATATAGGCTCAAACTTGACCACACCACTCTCATCACTCAGTCAAATGTGTAAGAGTGCATGTTTTAGTATATAACTTATGTGTATCCTTGGAAGCTTCCCAAATGGCACCGTATTCCCTACATAGTGCACTACGTTTGACCTTATGGGTATGCCCTTTGGGCCCTGGTCAAAAGTTGTGCACTAGAAAATAGTGTGACATCTGGGACACAGACTGTGTATTTGCCTGTGGCCTACATATGTGTGTTCTGTCATGTTCCCAGCCACCCCGTGTCTGGCTACGAGAAAAGGAGAGATGGTTGCGTGATTCTGTTCAACTTTAGAAGAAGATTGTCATGTCTGTTTTGTTCTTAGTGTTCCCAACGGGAGCCTTTGAGTCATTATAAAATGTCCAGGTAGTAAAATTTCATTTCACTTTTCTTCTCTGGAATTGCAACCAGATTGCACATTGACTCAGTCATTTTGTTGTCAGATGCATCACTACTCTTTCATGTGCTATGTTTGATTTGTGTGGGATCCCAGTACGAGCTGCATCAGAATTATGAGTTAAATATTTTTATGTTCATCTGATGGCATGCTATCTGTATCTGGTGGGCTCTAGTGCAGTATCATGTGTTTACAGAAAACACTGTCGTGTTTTGTATGCTTCATTGACTAGTTAATTGGTTGCAACAATATCTTTGATGAGCGTCCATTGATATTAGCAGTATATTGTTTGGTGCTGGTGTATTTCTAACAGCAGTCTGGGTGTTATATTGACCCCTGCTCCTGCCTCCATCTCTCACTCTGCCTCAGTCTCTGCCTCTGCCTCCATCTCTCCCTCTGTCTCAGTCTCTGTCTCTGCCCCGGCATCTGCCTTAGTCTCTGCCTCTACCTCTGTCTCTCCCTGACATGTTGAGCTGCCGGACTGCTCCGTTAGTTCAGGTGAGAACGTGGCAGCCACAGTGGCTGTACAAACACACCCGCCAGACACATGTTACTGTGAACAAAGCCTTACTAAGTGGTTAAACCACGTGCCTAAAATTAGAGCTCCATAAGTTTATTATTGCTTTTATTCAGCTTTATGTAAGAAGTGTCTGGAAAATAGTGTTGGGGAGGAGTGTTGAGAAGTTACTATCCCAATAATATTTATTAGATCAGAATACGTACTGCTTTAAATGTTTATTCTATTCGCCGCCCCAAAGCAGAGCTGGAGGCAGCGAAAGCAGAGAGGCGGCATTATGAGGAGCTAGCACGGCAGAGCGGCAGGAAGCCCGAGAGGCAGCCCCAAAAATGTATTGGGGGGGGGGAACAGGGAGAGTGTGGCAGAGTCAGGAGTTAGACCTGAGCCAACTCCCCTTGTTTACCGTAAGGGGCAATGGATGGAATCAGAGCAGTTGGCGAAGTTGAGGTGTGCGTCTGAGAATGTTGAGGAGTTATTGGACAGAGTAGAGAGAGAGCTGTTGGATTGGCGTAGTATGCACGGCATTCGCCCTGAGGAGCGTGTTAGCTGTCCGATGCCACCTGTGTCAGTTCCTCATACTCATCCTGAAACTTGTGTTAAATTTCCTGAAGATTTGATGCCGGCTATACACACCAGGTATCCAGTACACCTTCATAACCCGGTGTGTCCTGTTCCTCGCACTCACCCTGAGGTGCGTGTCCTCAGCCCGGTACCACCAGTGCCGGCACCCCGCACCAGGCTGTCTCTCCGTTCTTTGGCTACAGGTGCTCCCGCCTGTCCAGCGCTGCTAGAGCCTTCATACTCTCCAGAGCTGCCGGAGTCTCCCGTCTGTCTGGCGCTGCCGGAGTCTCCCCTCAGTCCAGAGGCACCAGAGCCCCTCAGTCCAGAGGCACCAGAGCCCCTCTGTCCAGCGCTGCCAGAGCCTTCCTCCTCTCCGGCGCTGCCGGAGTCTCCCGCCTGTCCGGCGCTGCCAGAGCTTCCGCCCCACAGTCCAGAGGCGCCAGAGCCCCTCATTCCAGAGGCGCCAGAGCTCCTCTGTCCAGCGCTGCCAGAGCCTTCCTCCTCTCCGGCGCTGCCGGAGTCTCCCGCCTGTCCGGCGCTGCCAGAGCTTCCGCCCCACAGTCCAGAGGCGCCAGAGCCCCTCATTCTAGAGGCGCCAGAGCTCCTCTGTCCAGCGCTGCCAGAGCCTTCCTCCTCTCCAGCGCTGCCGGAGTCTCCAGTCTGCCCAGCACCGTCTGAGCTGCCCGTCTGCCCTGCGCTGCCTGAGCTGGCCGTCTGTCCAGAGCTGCTTGAGTCTCCCGTCTGTCCAGAGCTGCTAGAGTCTCCCGTCTGTCCAGAGCTGCGAGAGTCTCCCGTCTGTCCAGAGCTGCTAGAGTCTCCCGTCTTTCCAGAGCTGCTAGAGTCTCCCATCTGTCCAGAGCTGCTAGAGTCTCCTGTCTGTCATGAGCCACCAGAGCCGCCAGTCAGTCATGAGCCGCCAGAGCCGCCAGTCAGCATGGAGCCGCCAGAGCCGCCAGTCAGCATGGAGCCGCCAGAGCCGGCAGTCAGCATGGAGCCGCCAGAGCCGGCAGTCAGCATGGAGCCGCCAGAGCCGCCAGTCAGCCTGGAGCCGCCAGTCAGCCAGGATCCGCCAGAGCCGCCAGTCAGCCAGGATCCGCCAGAGCCGCCAGTCAGCCAGGATCTGCCAGAGCCGCCAGTCAGCCAGGATCTGCCAGAGCCGCCATTCAGCCAGGATCTGCCAGAGCCGCCAGTCAGCCAGGATCTGCCAGAGCCGTCAGTCAGCCAGAAGCTACCAGAGCCGTCAGTCAGCCAGAAGCTGCCAGAGCCGTCAACCAGCCTGAGCTATCTCTCAGTCCTGAGCTACCCCTCAGTCCTGAGCTCCCTCTCAGTCCTGAGCTACCTCTCAGTCCTGAGCTACCTATCAGTCCTGAGCTATCCCTCAGTCCTGAGCTACCCCTTAAGTCCAGAGGTGTCCCTCAGTCCGGTGGGTCTGTTGTTTAGGGTTCCCAGGTCAGGGTCGGCGGCAAGGGTCGCCGTTCCTAGGAGACCACAGAGGCGGATTAAGACTATGGTGGAGTGGGGTCCACGTCCAGCACCAGAGCCGCCACCGCGGACAGATGCCCACCCAGACCCTCCCCTATAGGTTCAGGTCCGCACCTTGGGAGGGGGGTACTGTCACGTTCTGATCCTAGTTATTGTGTTAATTGTTTGTTTAAGTTGGTCAGGACGTGAGTTGGGTGGGCATTCTATGTTTTGTGTGTCTAGGTTGTTCTTCTGTGTTCAGCCTAGTATGGTTCTCAATCAGAGGCAGGCGTCGTTAGTTGTCTCTGATTGAGAATCATACTTAGGTAACCTGGGTTTCACTGTTGTTTTGTGGGTGATTGTTTCTGTGTCTGTGTTTGTTTCACCACACAGGACTGTTTCGGTTTTCACATGTATTGTTTTGTATTTTTGTAGTGTTCTCGTTTATCGTCTATATTAAAGATGTTTAACACTAACCACGCTGCATTTTGGTCCTCCTCTCTTTCAGTGGAAGAAAACCATTACAGTTGTGTTGTCGAGAATGAACCTAAGCATTTTATTGGATGGGGTATACTATGTTTATCCTGTACATATGACTAATAAAACTTTAAACCTTAATGTGAACATTATGACTCACAGATAAACACAGACCTATAGCTCAGATCCTGGAGCAGTCTCCTGTTCCTAACTGTTCTAAACCTCAGGCTAACTGATAAGACTGAGGAGGCATGCAGTCCACACAGCAACCACTTCAAAATCAACCCCACCAACTAAAGATTACTAAAGGTTGTTTAGTTTACACTAAATGGCATGAAATTAACAAGATGTTTTCTGTGATGTATTCAAATCAAACATGTCAGTCGATACAGGCTATCACTGATCTGATTACCTACCAAGACTACCATCTTCACAGCGGCTGTGTAACCCACATTACAAAATATCTTTGAAAGGATAACTCAAGTCATGAAAAGTGCTATCAGCTTGGAGGTTAAGTGAGAATGGGACCCTCTCCAACAGCAGACCAGGCTTATCACCATCAGCAGCACCCATCCATGCAGTCTGGCCTGCCATATCGTAGTGTATCTACCATTCGGTCCTCTACGGAAGATCCCAGGCATGTCTGGATCTGGGGCTGATGTGCTAATTGAAGAACAATGGGCATCTTGTTTAGTGTGTGCACCATGAAAACCCATTCCAACTAAACCACTCCAAAAGCACACAGGCTTGGCTTCACAGGGCTTCTCAGAGCTTGGATTCTGAGATTGCAGTCATATGTAAGAAAAACATGATTCTGCAAGGAGCCATGGATTCCTGGCATTCCTCAGAATCTGTGAGAAGGACGTAGTAGAGGTTTCTGGGGGGGAGAGAGGAGAGACAGAGGTAGAATTGGAGGAGGTGGAGTATGCGAGAGGGTGGTGTTGGATGACTAAGGGGAGGAGAGAAAGAAAAACAGGTGTTTTAGGAGAAGGAGTTGAGGTGTGTGTATGAGAGAGAGAGAGAGAGCGAGAATATATATTCACCTTTATTTAACCAGGTAGGCCAGTTGAGAACAAGTTCTAATTTAAAACTGCGACCTGACCAAGATAAAGCAAAGCAGTGCGACACAAACAACAACACAGAGGCAATAAATGTGCCGTAGTGGTGAAGTAATTACAATTTAGCAATTAAACACTGGAGTGATAGATGTACAGAAGATGAATGTGCAAGTAGAGATACTGGGGTGCAAAGGAGCAAAAAAACAAAAACAATATGGGGATGAGATAGTTGGATGGGCTATTTACAGATGGGCTATGTACAGGTGCAATGATCTGTGAGCTGCGCTGACATCTGATGCTTAAAGTTAGTGAGGGAGATATAGAGTCTCCAGCTTCATTTATTTTTGCAATTTGTTCCAGTCATTGACAGCAGAGAACTGGAAGGAAATGCGGCCAAAGGAAGAATTGGCTTCGGGGGTGACTAGTGAAATATACCTGCTGGAGCGCATGCTATGGGTGGGTGTTACTATGGTGACCAGTGTGCTGAGATAAGGCGGGACTTTACCTAGCAAAGACTTATAGATGACCTGGAGCCAGTGGGTTTGGCGATGAATATGAAGCTAGGGCCAGCCAACAAGAGCATACAGGTCGCAATGGTGCGTAGTATATGGGGCTTTGGTGACAAAACGGATTTGGAGGCTAATTTGATAGACTGCATCCAGTTGGCTGAGTAGAGTGTTGGAAGCTATTTTGTAAATGACATTGCCGAAGTCAAGGATCGGTAGGATAGTCAGTTTTACGAGGGTATGTTTGGCAGCATGAGTGAAGGATGCTTTGTTGCGAAATAGGAAGCCGATTCTAGATTTAATTTTGGATTGAAGATGCTTTAAAGAAAATGTATTTCACCTTTATTTAACCAGGTTGGTAAGTTGAGAACAAGTTCTCATTTACAATTGCGACCTGGCCAAGATAAAGCAAAGGAGTTCAACACATACAACGCATAGTTACACATGGAGTAAAACAAACATACAGTCAATAATACAGTAGAAAAATAAGTCTATATACGATGTGAGCAAATGAGGTGAGATAAGGGAGGTAAAGGCAAAAATAAGGCCATGGTGGCGAAGTAAATACAATATAGAAAGTAAAACACTGGAATGGTTGATTTGCAGTGGAAGAATGTGCAAAGTAGAAATATAAATAATGGGGTGCAAAGGAACAAAATAAATAAATAAATACAGTAATAATGAGTAAGTAATAAGTAAGCAAGTAGTAAGTAAGTAATAATAAGTAAATAAGTAAGTAATGCTTAATGTGAATCTGGAAGGAGAGTTTATAGTCTAACCAGACACCTAGATATTTGTAGTTGTCCACATATTCTAAGTCCGAACCGTCCAGAGTAGTGATGCTTGTTGGGCGGGTGCGGGTGCGGGCAGCAATCGGTTGAAGAGCATGCATTTAGTTTTAATAGCATTTAAGAGCAGTTGGAGGCCACTGAAGGAGAGTTGTATGGCATTGAAGGTCGTCTGGAGGTTAGTTAACACAGTGTCCAAAGAAGGGCCAGAAGTATACAGAATGGTGTCATCTGTGTAGAGGTGGATCAGAGAATCACCCGCAGCAAGAGCGACATCATTGATATATACAGAGAAAAGAGTCATCCCAGAGGGAAGGGGAGGGAGGGAGGGCTGGGTTTTCTCAAAACAAACCATGCTCTCCCCCCTCCCACACCCCACATCCCACTCTCCCCACACCCCACACCTATGCCCTGGGAGAGGAAGGGTGTTGCCCTGCCTAGTGGGTCACCTCACAGGTCACCCCTGTTCCTAAGACGACTATTAATGCACTGCACCAACTCCAGGAAACAGAGAGCTGTTTATTCACTATGGCTGCGTCTGAAATGACACCATATTCCCTATTTATTCCCATAGAGCGCTGGTCAAACGTGGTGCACTTCATAGGAAAAAGGGTGCCATTTCAGACACACTCTGTGTCAGATCCAGCATCAACACTTCCTCATCACCCTCAATATCATGGCAACGATATTATGATTTCTATTTTTAGGGGCAGGTCTGAATGCCAGCAGTGTAATTACTGTCTACTGGTCCTCTCAAACAGCAACAGCTGTGGCCAGGAGCTCCATGGTCCACCCTGTTGTATCCACAGTCAAAGGTTCCCTTCTGCTCCATAGAAAATCAGACCTGAAGGGCCCATAGGGCTCTGGTCAAAAGTAGGGCACTATATCAGGAATAAGATTCCATTTGGGACTGACAGCCTTTCTGTACTCCAAAACCCTACATCACTACTGTACTATATTGTACTGAACTGTACTGTACATTACAGAGAATGGGTATTGGATGGAACCTGAAACAAGTAGGAAAGAGTTGAGCTAGCCAAGAAGAGGTCAGTATAGAGATGATGGAGGAGGATCAAATTAAAAGCAAATCAAATTTTATTTGTCACACACTTCGTGAACAAGAGTGCAATGCTTACTTACGAGCTCTTCCCAACAATAGAGAAGTAATAGAAAAGTAAAACACATAATAATAAATACACAATGAGTAACGATAACTTGGTTTTGTGGTGTGTCTAGCGTAGTCTATGGCTGCCTGAGGCGGTTCTCAATCAGAGTCAGGTGATTATCGTTGTCTCTGATTGGGAACCATATTTAGGCAGCCATATTCTTTGAGTGTTTCGTGGGTGATTGTTCCTGTCTCTGTGTTTAGTTTCACTAGATAGGCTGTATAGTTGTTTCACGTTTCCGTCTGTTGTTTTTGTACATTTCGGTATTTTCATGTCAAGTCATTTTCCATCATTAAACATGAGTAACCACCACGCTGCATTTTGGTCCGCTCCTCCTTCAACAGAAGAACGTTGTTACAGAATCACCCACCACACCAGGACCAAGCGGCGTGGTAACAGACAGGTGCAGCAAAGAGACGAATGGACATGGGAGGACGAATTGTTTGGAGGACCCTGGGATCAGCCTGGAGAATATCGCCGCCCCAAAGAAGAACTGGAGGCGGTGAGAGCTGAGAGTCGCTGGTATGAGGAGGCAGCGCGGCGACGCGGATGGAAGCCCGAGAGTCAGCCCCAACAATTTCTTGGGGGGGGGGGGGGGGCTCAGGGAGAGTGTGGCAGAGTCAGGAGTCAGACCTGAGCCCACTCTCCCTGTTTATCGTGAGGAGCCAAGGAGGAGACCAGAACCAGAGCCGGTGTTGGAGGTGAGCGAAGCAGAGACTGTGAAGGAGTTTATGGGGAAATTGGAGGAGAGAGAAATGAGGGAGTTGCTGTGTTGGTGCTTTTTGCATGGAATTCGCCCGACGGAACGTGTCAGGGATTTGATGGCACCTGGGTCAGCGCTCTATACTCGTCCTGAGGTGCGTGTTAGTCGGCTGGTGAAGTTGGTGCCAGCCTCACGCACCAGGCCTCCTGTGCACATCCCTAGCCTTGCACGTCCTGTGCCAACACTGCTCTCAAGATCCCCCAGTATGCCTTCACGGTCTAGCCCATCCTGTGCCACCTCCACACACCAGCCCTCCGGTGGCAGATCCCCGCACCAGGCTTCCTGTGCGTGTCCTTGGCCCAGTACCACCAGTGCCAGCACCACGCATCAGGCCTACAGTGCGCCTCGCCTCTCCAGCGCTGCCGGAGCCTTTCTCCTCTACAGCGATACCAGAGTCTCCCGCTTGTTTAGCGCAGCCAGAGCCTTCCTCCTCTCCTAAGCTGCGTGAGTCTCCCGCCTGTTCAGCGCTGCCCGAGCCTTCCTCCTCTCCTGCGCTGCTGGAGTCTACCGCCTGTTTAGCACAGCCAGAGCCTTCCTCCTCTCCTGCGCTGCCGGAGCCTCCCGCCTGTTCAGCTCTGCCTGAGCCTTTCTCCTCTCCTGCGCTGCTGGAGTCTCCCGCCTGTTTAGGGCAGCCAGAGCCTTCCTCCTCTACAGCGCTGTCAGTCTGCATGGAGCAGCCAGAGCTGTCAGTCTTCATGGAACAGCCAGAGCTGTCAGTCTGCATGGAGCAGCCGGAGCTGCCAGTCTGCATGGAGCTGCCAGTCTGCAAGGAGCTGTCAGTCTGCAAGGAGCTGCCAGTCTGCATGGAGCTGCCAGTCTGCATGGAGCTCCCAGTCTGCATGGAGCAGCCAGAGATGTCAGTCTGCAAGAAGCCGCCAGAGCTGTCAGTCTACATGGAGCTGCCAGTCTGCATGGAGCAGCCAGAGCTGCCAGTCTGCAAGAAGCCGCCAGAGCTGTCAGTCTACATGGAGCAGCCAGACCCGCCAGTCAGCATGGAGCAGCCAGATCCGTCAGTCAGCCAGACTCTTCCAGATCTGCCAGTCAGCCAGACTCTTCCAGATCTGCCAGTCAGCCAGACTCTTCCAGATCTGCCAGTCAACCAGATTCTTCCAGATCTGCCAGTCAACCAGACTCTTCCAGATCTGCCAGTCAGCCAGGATCTGCCAGAACTGTCAACCAGCCAGGACCTGCCGGATTCAACTACCTGGCTGAGCTTCCTCTCAGTGCTGGGCTTCATCTCAGTGCCGGGCTTCCTCTCAGGGGGTGGGGGGGGGGGGGGGGTGGGTTCTGTCACGCCCTGGTCGAAATATATTATGTTTATTCTTCATTTATTCGGTCAGGCCAGGGTGTGACATGGGTTATTGTGGTGTGTTTTTGTCTTGGGGTTTTGTGGAGTGTCTAGCGTAGTCTATGGCTGCCTGAGGCGGTTCTATTCTTTGAGTGTTTCGTGGGTGACTGTTCCTGTCTCTGTGTTTAGTTTCACTAGATAGGCTGTATAGTTTTTTCACATTTCCGTCTGTTGTTTTTGTACATTTCGGT
The DNA here is from genome assembly GCF_036934945.1 of Oncorhynchus masou masou. Classification (NCBI taxonomy): domain Eukaryota; kingdom Metazoa; phylum Chordata; class Actinopteri; order Salmoniformes; family Salmonidae; genus Oncorhynchus; species Oncorhynchus masou. The sequence continues at coordinate 69,124,873 of NC_088240.1, forward strand.
ATTTTCATGTCAAGTCATTTTCCATCATTAAACATAAGTAACCACCACGCTGCATTTTGGTCCGCTCCTACTTCAACGGAAGAAAGCCGTTACAAGTACGGAGTCGATGTGCAGGAGTACGAGGTAATTAAAGTAAATATGTATGTACAGATAACTAGGAACAAAGTGACAGATAATAAACCGTAGTAGAAGCATTTGTGATGAGTAAAAAAAAGTTGAAAAAAGGGTCACTGTAGATAGCTATTTGGTTAACTATTTAACTAACTATTTAGCAGTATTGTGGCTTTGGGGTAGAAGCTGTTCAGGGTCCTGTTGGCCCCAGACTTGCTGCACTGGTACCACTTGCCGTGCGGTAGCAGAAAGCACAGTCTGTGGCTTGGGTGGCTAGAGTCTTTAACAATTTTAAGGGCCTTCCTCTGACACCACCTGGTATAGAGGTCCTGGATGGCAGGGAGATCGGCCCCTGTGCTGTACTGGACCGTACGCACTACCCTCTGTAGCGCATTACCCTCTGTAGCGCGGTCAGATGTCAAGCAGTTGCCATACCAAGAGGTGATGCAGCCAGTCAAGATGCTCTTAATTGTGCAGCTGTATAACTTTTTGAGGATCTGAAGACCCATGGCAAATCTTTTGAGCCTCCTAAGGGGGAAGAGGTGTTGTTGTGACCTCTTTGAATGGTGAGCTGTACTCAATGAACAGCATTCTTACGTACAGTAGCTGTTCCTCTTGTCCGGGTGGGAAGGGGTAGTGTGAAGTGCAATAGAGATTGCGTCATCTGTGGATCTGTTGGGGCGGTATGCCCCAGGGTGTCTGGGATGATGGTGCTGCTTGTGAGCCATGACCAGCCTTTCTAAGCATTTCATGTCAACAGATGTGAGTGCTACGGGGAGATAGTAATTTAGACAGGTTACCTTGGCGTTCTTGGCCATAGAGACTATGGTGGTTTGCTTGAAACATGTAGGTATTACAGACTGGGTCAGGGAGAGGTTGAAAATGTCAGAGAAGACACTTGCCAGCTGGTCAGCGTATGCTCTGAGTACCCGTCCTGGTAATCCGTCTGGCCCTGCAGCCTTGTGATTGTTAACCTGTTGAAAGGTCTTACATCGGCTACGGAGAGCGTGATCACACAGTCGTCCGGAACAGCTGGTACTCTCATGCATGGTTCAGTGTTGCTTGCCTCAAAGCAAGCAGGGAAGGTATTTATCTTTTCTGGTAGTCTTGAGTTTCTCTTTGTAATCCTGTCACATCCAATGAGCATCAGTGCCGGTGTAGTATGATTCAATCTTTGTCCAGTATTGACACTTTGCCTGTTTGATGGTTTGTCAGAGGGCATTGTGGGATTTCTTACAAGAGTCCTGCAGCTATAGCCTTTAGCTCAGTGTGGATGTTGCCTGTAATCTATGGCTTCAGGTTGGGATATGTACGTACGGTAAATGTGGGTGTAACAGTATAGCTTCCGTCCCTCTCCTCACCCCTACCTGGGCTTGAACCAGGGACCCTCTGCACACATCAGAGAACAGCCACCCCTGAAGCATCGTTACCCATCGCCCCACAAAAGCTGCGGGGAACAACTACTTCAAGGTCTCAGCGTGAGTGACGTCACCAATTGTAGCGCTATTAGTGCGCACCCTGCAAACTAGCAAGCCATTTCACATCGGTTACATGGGCACAACATTGTTGATGCACTTATTAGTGAAGACGGTGGCTGATGTGATAAATTCCTCAATGCCATCGGATGAATCACGGAAAATATTCCAGTCTGTGCTAGCGAAAAAGTCCTGTAGTGTAGCATCCGCTTCATCAGACCACTTCTGTATTGAGCGCATCATTGGTACTTCCTGTTTGAGTTTTTGCTTGTTAAGCAGGAATGCTGAGTTCAGTGGGATAACAATGCTTCATCTGCTCCTGGCATCCTGATCGGTGCTGCAGAGCACAGATGATTTGTAATGTGGAGGATGGGTTTGGGGGAGGGAGAGAGGGAGAGATGGAGTGAGGGAGGGTTTTACAGCAGGTAGGAGGCCATTGTCACTGGGCATGACTTACAAGAAGAGGAAAAAAATATTTTGTCTTTGCTCTCCCTTGCCCGTAGGCGTGCTGTGTAGAGCCGGATCTGTAAACCTCAATGGATTCTATTCGTGTAGAACAAGGCGTGGACCTGAGGATCTTCCCACTCACAGAGAAACTCTCTCTCTCTATCTCTGTCTGTCTGTCTGTCTGTCTGTCTGTCTGTCTGTCTGTCTGTCTCTGTGTGTGCCTGTCTGTGCTTGTCTGTGTCTGTCTGTCCGTCCGTCTGTCCATCTAAGATCAGCACCCAGTCAAAAAATTCAGGAGAATACTAGCATAATTATTTTTAGTGAAGCCACAATTTTCTGCTCTGCTTTTTCATATTTTATCTGTAAAACAAGAAGTAAAAGCAGATGTTTAGTTTGTTTTAGACATGCAAAGCATCCAGGGATGGGATGTGTGTGATGTCCCAGGAGGCCATGAGGCTGTTACACATTCCTCTGTATGACTACCTGACTACTAAACTACTACAAAACTTTATTTTTCAGATAAGCCCAAATGTGAAACATCGGCCTTTAATGGACAGTACTTAGCTGGCTACTCCCAGTACATCCGTGTGTGCATTGTGTGTGAGAAAGACACATTCTCTCCAGTCTACATCTGCTGATGAGACAGTTCAGACACTGTTACATTACTGTAAGTTATGTATTGATGACTCAGTGTTTTCTGGGATTGTGTGTGGTGGTCGAACACACATCACTGTTGTCTACTCTGTGCCCTCTGTCGCCCAGCACATTGGCAGAAGCCCTCCTTCCCATTACTAGTGGAAAAGTCAGGCCCCATCACACCTCATCTCCATTTCTACTGTTTGAAGATTAATGAGTGTATTCCAGATTTGACATCCACCCATTTGACTGTCATTACAACCAATTAGCAATTTAGCAGTTGTAAATATATCATTTAAATGAGGAGTTTGCTGTATAGTGAATAATGACAGGCGGAACCATGGGCGTTACTGTGGATCAGTAATAAGTTAGGAATGTTGGGCAAGAAAATAGACCCACAGACTCCTTCAGTTTACTGACTTGTCAAACGCTGTTAAGTCAGACATTTGACGCCCAATATATCACTTCTCAAGTGACAAGTATTGGCCACCCTTAAATAAACTCAATAAACGTCAAAATACTGCACTCAGTCAGTTAACAATATTTGAATCACAAACCCTATTTAAAACCCAAAGAAATCAACGAACTGAAATGTTTTGTATGCCTTCCAATTTAACCAGTTATTTTTCAATTTGGACCACAATTCTTTCAAAATCTGAAGATGTTTTTGAGAAACTTCAAATAATACAGCAATTTGTCAATACATCATGTCATAAATCAAGAACAAGAAGAATCCAAAAGGATTGTTTTGGAAAATGGAAAATGAATAAATGAGTAATTCTGAATTCCTGGTCTCCTAGTCAGTCATTCCGGGTCTCTCGCTCCACACATAAAGCAGGATGGAGTATCTGCTGTCATCTGGTTTCAATGATTAGGAGATGCTCTGTTTGGTGAACTTGTTGAAGGGCTCTCCAGCATAAACCTTTCTCTATCTCCATACCTTTCTAGCATAAACCTTTCTCTATCTCCGTACCTCTCCATCATAAACCTTTCTCTATCTCCGTACCCCTCTAGCATAAACCTTTCTCTATCTCCGTACCTCTCCATCATAAACCTTTCTCTATCTCCGTACCTCTCCAGCATAAACCTTTCTCTATCTCCGTACCCCTCTAGCATAAACCTTTCTCTATCTCCGTACCTCTCTAGCATAAACCTTTCTCTATCTCCATTCCTCTCTAGCATAAACCTTTCTCTATCTCCATACCTCTCAAGCTCTTGCTCTCTCTCTCTTTCCCTGTCTGACTCACTCTCCATATCTCCCTCCCTCTCAGTATATCTCTCTCTTTTGTCTCTCTCTCGTCCATCTTTCTCTTTCTGTCCGTCCCTCTATTTTTCTCTCTCTCTCTTGTCCGTCTCTTTTTCTCTCCCCGTCAATCCCTCTCTTTCTCTTTCTCTCTCCCCACCCCCCTTTCTCTCGCTCTCTTTCTCCTCTCTCTTCCTTTAACTAAATAAACAGGAAAGAGAGCCTTGTAACCAGAGCTTCCCACACAGGGCCAGTATGGCTGTGGCTGTGGCAGGCCAAGGGTTCAAGCAACATACACATATTCACTGCTCCTCCATCCCACCATGCTACTCCTGCCACAGAGCGCGTCTGTAAGCAGGTTTGCATGTCTGTGAGCTGGTCGCTGACAGTATTTTTCTTCATGAAGTCTTTTTAAACCGTAAACACACTTAGTAAAGCTGACTGACTGACGGCCCCAAAGATTAAGAAGTAAGGACTGACTGACGGCCCCAAAGATTAAGAAGTAAGGACTGACTGACGGATGTACTGACTGCAGAACATACAATATAATCATTCTGAATAGAAAAAAACATGTATAAAGCACCACTGAGCAAAATCCACATATGAGATTGATTAGAATAAATGTTATTTTACACTAAACAGTAGTGTCCTCTGGTGCTAGCTCAGCTTCTGGTTAGCACTGTACTGACTTGTGATTGGCTGGCTGGGGTTCTTGTGGAGTCGCCCTCGGATGATCAGAACCCGTCGGGCTAAATACCACGATGGTTCTCTGTGGGATTTGGGAAAGGGTGTGTGTGCTTGTACGTGCACTCGTGTGTGTGTGTGTGTGTGTTTGGGGAAGTGTGTGGAGTGGAGTAGAGGGGAGGGGAAACTGAATCATGTATGGTTTCTGGACAATGAAGTTACTGTTGTAATCTCTCCAAAACCATATGAGGGCACTCTTTCTTTTTCCCATGTCTAAACAGGGTCTGTCCTGTCATCACCTTATCCATGGCCACTGAAACACAGTCTTAATTGAAATAAATTCCACCAGAAGCATTAGTTTTCTATGGACTCAAGGAATCTGTTGCTGGAAAACCCCAAAAAGTCATTAATTTAGAGAGAATAATAAATCATCTGTAATGCTCTTAATGCATTGTGGTTCAGGATCAATTTACTGGTTGTCTTTACTTGAACCCTACAAATTCAAGTCACCCCCAGGGCCCGTATTAAACCTTTTGGTTTTCGCCTTGTTTTTTCTTGGCTCATAGGAAATCTCTTTCAGTTCTGAGAATGATGGAGGGGTGGATGAGAGAGAAATAAAAAGATAAATAGATACACAGAGAGAGAGAGGGAGGGAGAAAGAGGCATGGAAGGTTCCCAGCTGTGCTCTACCCCCTATGTGGGGTGTGTGGGTGTGCTTACGTCCCCCTCACAGACAATAGCAGAGGCTATGTGTGCTCATGCCAGGTCATGGGTCAAGGTTGCTAAGGCTGAGACGCAGACATATCTATATGGTGGTATGGAGGGGAGGAAGGCTAAGGCTGAGAGACTGATGAGGGCCAGTGTGTGTGTGTGTGTGTGTGTGTGTGTGTGTGTGTGTGTGTGTGTGTGTGTGTGTGTGTGTGTGTGTGTGTGTGTGTGTGTGTGTGTGTGTGTGTGTGTGTGTGTGTGTGTGTGTGTGTGCGTGCGTGTTGAGAGAGTGTATGAGTTTGCATTCTGACACTAAGAATTCTGGGACCACTAAGGCTGATGGGGTCAAACTCCTTGACCCACCTACACCTTTCTTCTTCTGCTTTTATTACCATCCTCTGTCTATAGGCTACATTCCATCCATCCACACTGCCTCTGCCACCCTTCACTGTTTTATCCCATCGTCATTACACTGCCTGTTTCCCATCCACTCTGCTCTCTCACCCTGGCCCTTATTCTCCCATCCTGCGCTCGCCCTGGCCCTTATTCTCCCTCTCTCCCTGCGCTCACTGCTCTCTTCTTATCAGTGTCGTCTGCAGCCCCCCTGGTCAGACTAATTTGCTGTCTGTCAGTGGCTGTGTGTGTGTGTTTCTGTGTGTGTGTGTGTGTGTCTGTCAATGACTGCGTAATTGGAGACGTTTAGGAGGTCATCTCATCCAGGTAGGCGGGGGCCGGAATGTGTGACGGACCAGGAACCCTAGCTTCCCACGCCTGTACCACCCCAGAGCCATGTTGGAATCATCTAATCTCATAGTATATAGAGAGGCATACGTAACCTAACAAATTATTAGGCACACGCAACCTGGTGAAATCTTAGGCATTAGGCATACACTACCGGTCAAAAGTTTCAGAACACCTACTCATTCAAGGGTTTTTCTTTATTTTTACTATGTTCTACATTGTAAAACTGTGAAAACATTTAACAAAAACTATGAAATAACACATATGGAATCACGTAGTAATCAAAAAAGTGTTCAACAAGATTCTTCAAAGTAGCCACTCACCCTTTGCACAATCTTGCCATTTTCTCGACCAACTTCATCTGGAATGCTTTTCCAACAGTCTTGAAGGAGTTCCCACATATACTGAGCACTTGATGGCTGCTTTTCCTTGACTCTGTCGTCCGACTCATCCCAAACCATCTCAATTGAATTGAGGTCAGGTGATTGTGGAGGACAGGTAATCTGATGCAGCACTCCATCACTCTCCTTCTTGGTAAAATAGCCCTTACACAGCCTGGAGGTGTGTTCGGTCATTGTCCTGTTGAAAAACAAATGATAATCCCACTAGGCCCAAACCAGATGGGATGGCGTATCTCTGCAGAATGCTGTGGTAGACATGCTGGTTAAGTGTGCTTTGAATTCTAAACAAATCACAGACAGTGTCATCAGCAAAGCAGCCCCACACCATAACACCTCCTCCTCCATGCTTTATGGTAGGAAATACACATGCGGAGATCATCCGTTCACCCACACCACGTCTCACAAAGACACGGCGGTTGGAACCAAACATCTCCAATTTGGACTCCAGATAAAAGGGCACATTTCCACTGGTCTAATGTCCATTGCTTGTGTTTCCTGGCCCAAGCAGGTCTCTTCTTATTATTGGTGTCCTTTAATAGTGGTTTCTTTGCAGCAATTCGACCATGAAGGCCTGATTCACACAGTCTCCTCTGAACAGTTGATGTTGAGATGTGTCTGAACTCTGTGAAGCATTTATTTGGGCTGCAATTTCTGAGGCTGATGACTCCAATGAACTTATCCTCTGCAGCAGAGGTAACTCTGGGTCTTCCATTCCTGTGGCGGAGCTTGTTGATATTTGCGACTGCCGTTGATGAAATCTCCCATATTGACTGACCTTCATGTCTTAAAGTAATGATGGACTGTAATTTCGCTTTGCTTATTTGAGCAGTTCTTGCCATAATACGGTATTTTACCAAATAGTGCTATCTTCTGTATACCCACCCTACCTTGTCACAACACAACTCATTGGCTCAAACTACTTGAAAAGGAAATAAATTCCACACATTTACTTTTAAGAAGGCACACCTGTTAACTGAAATGCATTCCAGGTGACTACCTCATGAAGCTGGCTGAGAGTGTGCAACGCTGTCATCAAGGCAAATGGTAGCTATTTGAAGAATCTCAAATATAACATATGTTTTGATTTGTTTAACTCTTTATTGGTTACTACATGATTCCATATGTGTTATTTCATAGTTCGGAAGTCTTCACTATTCTACAACGTAGAAAATAGTAAAAATAAAGAAAAACATTTGACCGGTAATGTACATAACCTACATAGTGAATTATGATCATTATCACGCATTAACAACCTAGTGATATTTTATACAGACCACATAAGGAGTCATGTCATGTTATCATAAAACTCACACATCTTAGGTTGGGCTTAAGAATAGATTTAGGAGGTCACTAATAATAATACAGTGTATAATTTAAGTCCATCCAATTAACATCTGTCAAACCTTTATAATTAGATTCATTCACTTCATGATAAATCCTGCCATGCCTTGACATGGTTATCTTGATGGAAATTGGTTATTATTTATGAGAATTGTCAGCTTTGAGTGGCCAGGACTCCCCCACTTTGTTTTTGTGTTCAGAACTTGTGTTGTGTTGGGTTTCAGATGAGGTTTGCGATAGCATTTTGCACAGATGTAATTGCTAAGGCTTGGGAGAGTCTCACCCTTGAGTTGCATGAGTTGTGTCAGATGTAATTATTGGGATGGGGTTTACCCTGTGTAGCATCTCATGTTGCTGTGGAAAATAGCAGAGAATGGAAGACAGTGTAATGAGGTACATTTGATTACATTTGTGAAACTGCTGTGCAAAATAACCATCAGAATCTCCCAACTGCTATTGTTAGCTAAGTGGCAATCTGAAATGGCACCATAAAATGCTCTTACTCAGGCCAAAGGGAGGGAGGAAGGAGGGAGGGAAGGAGGGAGGGAGAGGGAGGGAGAGGGAGGGAGGGAAATAACTACCTGGTGTGTGAGTGAATGGAGAGAGTTATGAGAGCAGAGGAGAGGCGACATAACAATGGAGGTTTGTTGTTCTGTCTGAGCTGGGTTCACAGAGAGGGGTCACGGAAACCAGCCGTGCTTTTGGAAATAAATAATTTATCACCTGGTGATTCCCTGGAGTAGAGTTACTGGTGAAAGAGAGATGGAGAGAGAGAGAAAATATCATAAGGGAGGAAGCGCACGATGGGGAGAGAGAAAAAGAGAGTGTAGAGACCAAGACAAGTATAATTGAAACATATACAGTACTGTATTTTATGTTAAAAGATAAAGTATGCAAACATGGTACATTGTGGAGTAATGTCTTTAAAAGATAACAATTTGTACCTCCCTGTAAAATACCCTGATGGAGATCGACTGAGACCGTAACGTTGGTTAAAAGATCCATTACAGTTTTGGAAGCATCAAGATTGGAACCTGGAAAATAAAATAAACTGGAAAATAAATGTTTTGAGGAACTGAATCAGAACCGGGAACAAAAGTGATCTATACTGTTCTGGAACAGAACCGCTATTTTTTAAAACATGGGAACCGGTTAGTCTTTTACGTTCCGGACATTTTTTCCCAGTCCCACAAAAAACACAACAAAGCGCCTATGCAAAGCCCTCACTCTATCACTCAGAAACAATTTCCAGTGTCTGCATGTAAGCTACCTGGCCCTCCCCCTCCAAAGCATTCTAGTCTACTGATGTTACAAGCAGGATTCAGAAATTAGGGAGATAAATTTTGTCAAGGCTAGTTAAGGATATTATAGTTATTATGTTTCACATTGGATTTATTAACTACAAAAAGGTAAGATGTGTTTTTATTTTAATTATCTTGCTGCTCTGCACACACAAGCTTGTTAGCTAGCACTTGCTAGCTCTGGGCTAACGTTAAGCCTACTCGTGGATGTTCAAAGACATTCAAAGTTCCTTCACAGATCCACTCCTCCGTAGGTATAATTTTGTGGGCCTAATTCAGATAATGCATGTCATCATAACAAGATGCTCAGCGCTTTAACCCAAGCCTCCTCCACCCTCTCTTGCTCGCTCCCCACCTGCAAAATATTCATACACTGAGTACAAAGCATTAAGTACACCTTCCTAATATTGAGTAGCACCCACAGGGATGCTGGCCCATGTTGACTCCAATGCTTCCCACATATGTGTCAAGTTAGCTGGATGACCTTTGGGTGGTGGATCATTCTTGATACACATGGGAAACTGTTGCAGTTCTTGACAGTTCACCTACTACCATACCCTGTTCAAAAGCACTTTTGTCTTGCCCATTCACACATGCACAATCCACGTCACAATTGTCTCAAGGCTTAAAATCCCTTATTTAAACTGTCTTCTCCCCTTCATCTACACTGAATGAAGTGGATTTAACAAGTGACATCAATAAGGGATCATAGATTTCTCCTGGATTTCCATGGTCACTCTATGTCATGGAAAGAGCAGGAGTTTTTAATGTTTTGTACACTACATATTTCAGTGATATAATGCTTTATTGGTCTATCTCAGGCAATAAAGCATTAGACAACCCCAACTCTAACCCTAGCTTCAAGTCCACCTCCCAGTTCAACCTTAACACAAAATATGGCTTTATCCTCAGTGGCACAGAATGCTAGTTAGGTGTGCACATTGGAAAAAGGACACATTTTTGGACTGGTGGTCTCAACATGTAAGACAGCGATGGCCTGACCACAACTCACACCCTACATCAACCTGAAAGGACACTCCCATTGCATCTAGATCACCTGTCAGTGAAAGAGCTTGGTGGAAAACACACTTCTCCTACTTGCCCCAAAAAGACGAAAAAGGACAGAATGGAGGAATTGAAAAAGTATTAAACTGAGGTTGTCTGCATCTATTTCACCAGGGATGAAAAGGCTTGTTAATTACTAGCAGATATCATCTATTGTGTGTGGGTTTGGGGGGGGGCTTAGTCATGTCTTCCCCGCCCGTCCCGTCCCGTGTGTCATGTGCACGGGGGTGATGACGGGGGTGTTGGGAGATCCGATGGGTTAGGGGGGCTGGAGTCCGCTCCCTCGGTTGGGTTGGTTCTCTCTGAAGTGTCCTAGTGACAGTAACTAGATCCATTGTAAGGCCGTTTAGCCGACAGACAGATCAGTGAGCACCGAGCAGCTACCTGTCAGAATCATCAACATGACCTCTAAGAGAGAAAGAGACACAGAGAGAGAAAGCCTGTCACTGACCATGGAGACTGGCATTCACAGAAAGGGAGTGGTTGTAAGTGATCACCCACCACCCCCACTGACAGTGCAGATCAGATAGCCCATCTCTAGCTAAGTTCTCTCTCCCTCTTCCCTCTCTCTCTTTCTCTCACTCCTCTCTCTCACAGGGCACTTATCGAAAAGCAAAACGTCTGTAGCAAGTAGAAACAACAACAGCAACAGCAGTGCTGTAGTACTGTACGGCTGGTCAATGTCTCTCCCTCCCTCGGCCTCCTCAGAGAGAGTGTTGCATCATGGGCTGTAACCCCCTGTGTGTTGCTTGTGAGCCATTTTCCCCATCCACAGGGTAGTTTATCCTGCTCCTGCCCTGTCTGGCCCAGACTTGCTCTTAAATTCCAGCACTCGGCAGTATTGGATTATGAGCTCGTAGTGGGAAAAGTAAAAAGCTGCTTTATTGCGGCTCATCCATTTGGTTTATGTCTTATTAAATTATGGAGCAGGAAGGCCAGTAACAGGTATGTCAGACATGTCCCCCCCTCCAAGTTTATATTGTCTTCATTTCAATATGCTGGGAGGACTTGTTTTCACTATGTGTGTGTGTTGTTTTCCCTGAGGACCAACACTAGGTAGGTCAGTAAACTACAGGGATTGCCTGTCTCTGAACCTAGACACTCTCAAACCCAAACGACCCCACATCTAGAAGCCTCTTCACCCAATAAAAATAGAGGGTCTGTGTGTGTGTGGAGACATTCTACTTATTGAAATGAGTAAATAATCTCTTTGCTTATTCGTGTCATTTTTCAGCATTTTCACTTTCTATGATTTGAAAATGACAAATGAATACACAAGTGTCAAATTGTCAATCTCTCTTGAGGCTTAATAATAGTGGAAATACAATCTCAAACATATTTTGGGTGCAATTTGTGCACATAGCTGTCTAATAAGTTACCCTTGCAAACATGTTAAGCTGAAACAAATATGAACTGCAGAATAAATCAGTGACAAATAAGTACATTTCTAAAAATCAATCCAAAATAACTTGACACCATAATGAATGTTCCCGTGTTTCCTCTTCACGCTAAAGGTGCTAGGTCTGATGTTGAGATAAACAGATATATAGGTCATGACGGCTGTCTGCCCTGCATGGGACGTTTAACCAAACACCTTATCTATGGGCAGACGGCTGATATCTGCGGTTTGCTGCTCTTCCCTGTACAGTCACTGGAGAGCTGAGGGCTCTGTAGGCTACAAGCACAAGTAAATGAAGAGTTTCTTTCCAAAACGATGTATATCAATTTTCAGAAATGTTGGTAAATGAGCTTTTATTGTTTAAAGATCTTATGAAAGAGGTTAATGTGTTTTTTCACTATCTAATCATGGCATGGGCTTGTTCAATGACAGACACATATTTGTTTGAAATCTATCACTTGCTGGTTTCATTTCAGAGAAACAAATAATCATGCTTATTTAGCAAAACACCATATATCAGCCCCACTCTAAATAAGTAGTACTGCTAGGTTTTTACACAGTCAAATGTAACAAATAACTACTTTTTTTCATGAAGAAATGTACAAATGATACATTTGTGACATCAATATTTAGAAAATACATAAACAAATGTAATCAATACAGTAATATGAGCTCTGTATGTAAAACATACAATTTGTACATCTTTAGTAATTTAGCAGATGCTCTTATCCAGAGTGACTTAAAGTTACTGCATTCATCTTGAGATAGCTAGGTGAGACAAATCCATATCCACAGTCAAATACGCAGTATAAGGGGAGCAAAAGAAAAGAGAGTATAGATAGTCATCTTTCGTCCACATGCTTCCACAGGTCTGACCTCAGTATATCAATGTTGTCATTAAAACTACATTTCATGTCTCAGTGGCTTTCTCCATAATATTTAATCTTGTGTCGCTGCAGTTCAAGAGAATTCTCCCCGTATATGATATCAGGACAGGGAGAATTCAAATAAACATGCAGTTGGAGGTAACAAGTTTAAGATGTCACAATCAGACACACATCCATCATGGCTGCCGCCAATAGGCCAGCGTGTCGCTGTGGGTTACCAATAACAGGAAACCAGGAAGGGGGATACATCAGTGAAATTACACCTCATGTACACAGGCTGCATCGCTCCTCACTCAGACATGGGAATAATTAGCCAAACAGTCAATATAGTGAAATAAAATAATATACAAACGGGAACACTGAGACAGATGTACATCAAGACAGTTCCAGTTGCTGGCAACTTTGGGAGTGAAGTGGAAAGTACTATAGGCATAATTTCAAATCAAAATCAAATCAAATTTTATTAGTCACATGCGCCATTCACAACAGGTAGACAACAGGTAGACCTTACAATAAAATGCTTACTTACGAGATCTTAACCAACAGTGCAGTTTCAAAAAGTATGGATAAGAATAAGAGATAAAAGTAACAAGTAATTAAAGAGCAGCAGTAAAGAATAACAATATATATAGGGGGGTGCTGGTACAGAGTCAATGTTAAACATGTATTGTAAATGTTTATTAGCACAGTGTTATGACAGCATTTTCTAAACTGCAGAGGGGGTTCTTGCTATTATTTTGTAGGTTTCCTATACCATTATCTTCTGTAGAATGCATTTATTAAACCCCTCTTGTACTGTATATTCAAATCTAGAAGTGCAGTACTTGAACAAGGAGGGGTTCAAACATTTACAGGAAGTAGTCAGGGGTGCGTCTAGTCACATGAGGCTCTCCGCGTCGAGGCACCGGTTACTTGAGGTAGTATGTACAGTTGAAGTCAGAAGTTTACATGCACCTTAGCCAAATACATTTAAACTCAGTATTTCACAATTCCTGACACTTAATCCTAGTAAAAATTCCCTGTTTTAGGTCAGTCAGAATCACCACTTTATTTTAAGAATATGAAATGTCAGAATAATAGTAGAGAGAATGATTTATTCCAGCTTTTATTTATTTCATCATATTCCCAGTGGGTCAGAAGTTTACATACACTCAATTAGTATTTGGTAGCACTGCCTTTAAATTGTTTAACTTGGGGAAAATGTTTTGGGTAGCCTTCCACAAGCTTCCCACAATAAGTTGGGTGATTGTTGTCCCATTCCTCCTGACAGAGCTGGTGTAACTGAGTCAGGTTTGTAGGCCTCCTTGCTCACACACGTTTTTTCAGTTCTGCACACACATTTTCTATGGGATTGAGGTCAGGGCTTTGTGATGGCCACTCCAATACCTTGACTTTGTTGTCCTTAAGCCATTTTGCCACAACTTTGGAAGTATGCTTGGGGTCATTGTCCATTTGGAAGACTCATTTATGACCAAGCTTTTACTTCCTGACTGATTTCTTGGGAGGTTTATTCAATATATCCACCTAATTTTCCTCCCTCATGAAGCCATCTATTTTGTGAAGTGCACCAGTCCCTCCTGCAGCAATGCACCCCCACAACCTGATGCTGCCACCCCCGTGCTTCAAGGTTGGGATGGTGTTCTTCGACTTGTGTACCTCTCCCCTTTTCCTCCAAACATAACGATGGTCATTATGGCCAAACAGTTCTATTTTTGTTTCATCAGACCAGAGGACATTTCTTCAAAAAGTACAATCTTTATCCCCATGTGAAGTTGCAAACCGTAGTCTTTTTATGGCAGTTTTGGAGCAGTGGCTTCTCCTTTGCTGAGCGGCCTTTCTGGTTATGTGGATATAGGACTCATTTTACTGTGTATATAGATACTATTGTACCTGTTTCCTTCAGCATCTTCACAAGGTCCTTTGCTGTTGTTCTGGGATTGGTTTGCACCTTTCAACCAAACTACGTTAATCTCTAGGAGACAGTACTGCGTCTCCTTCCTGAGTGGTATGACGGCTGCATGGTCCCATGGTGTTTATACTTGCGTACTATTGTTTGTACAGATGAACGTGGTACCTTCAGAGGTTTGGAAATTGCTTCCAAGGATGAACCAGACTTGTGAAGGTCTCCAATTTTTTTTTTATGAGGTCTTGGCTGATTTCTTTTGATTTTCCCATGATGTCAAGCAAAGAGGCACTGAGTTTGAAGGTAGGCCTTGAAATACATCCACGGTAACACCTCCAATTGACACAAATGATGTCAATTAGCCTATCAGAAACTTCTAAAGCCAATTTCCAAGCTGTTTAAAGGCACAGTCAACTCAGTGTAAACGTGTATGTAAACTTCTGACCCACTGGACTTGTGATACAGTGAATTATAAGTGAAATAAGCTGTCTGTAAACAATTGTTGGAAAAATTCCTTGTGTCATGCACAAAGTAGATGTCCTAACCGACTTGCCAAAACTATAGATTGTTAACAAGAAATATATGTGGTTGAAAACTAGTTTTAATGACTCCAACCTAAGTGTATGCAAACTTCTGACTTCAACTGTGCATGTAGGTAGAGTTAATTAATGTGACTATGCATAGATGACAACAGAGAGTGGCAGTGGTGTGGGAGGGGGGGGGGGGGGCAATGCAAATAGTCTGGGTAGCCATTTGACTAGATGTTCATGAGTCTTAGGGCTTGGGGTTAGAAGCTGTTTAGAGGCCTCTTGGACCTAGACTTGGTTCTCCGGTACCGCTTGCCGTGCTGTAGCAGAGAGAACAGTCTATGATTAGGGTGGCTGGAGTCGTTGACAATTTTTAGACCCTTCCTCTGACACCGCCTAGTATAGAGGTCCTGGATGGCAGGAAGCTAGCACCCAGTGATGTACTGGGCCATTCGCACTACCGTCTCTTGTGCCTTGCGGTCAGAGGCCGAGCAGTTGCCATACCAGGCAGTGATGCAACCCGTCCGGATGCTCTCGATGGTGCAGCTGTAGAATCTTTTGAGGATCTGATAACCCATGCCAAATCTTTTCAGTCTCCTGAGGGGGAAGAGGTTTTGTCGTGCCCTCTTCACGACTGTCATGGTGTGCTTGGACCATGTTTGTTTGTTGGTGATGTGGACACTAAGGAACTTGAAGCTCTCAACCTGCTCCACTGCAGCTTCGTCGATGAGAATGGGGGCGTGCTCGGCCCTCTTTTTCCTGTAGTCCACAATCATCTCCTTTGTCTTGACCACGTTGAGGGAGAGGTTGTTGCCCTGGCACCACACGGCCAGGTCTCTGACCTCTTCCCTATAGGCGGTCTCATTGTTGTCGGTGATGAGGCCTACCACTGATTTGTTATCAGCAAATTTAATGACGGTGTTTGTGTCGTGCCTGGCCATGCAGTCATGAGTGAACAGAGAGTACAGGAGGAGGCTGAGCACGCACCCCTGATGAGCCCCTGTGTTGAGGATCAGCGTGGCGGATGTGTTGTTACCTACCCTTACCACCTGGGGGCGGCCTGTCAGGAAGTCCAGGATCCAGTTGCAGAGGGTGTTTCGTCCCAGGGTCCTTAACTTAT
This sequence comes from Oncorhynchus masou masou, assembly GCF_036934945.1. Lineage (NCBI taxonomy): Eukaryota > Metazoa > Chordata > Actinopteri > Salmoniformes > Salmonidae > Oncorhynchus > Oncorhynchus masou. The sequence continues at coordinate 69,140,862 of NC_088240.1, forward strand.
TGATGAGCTTTGAGGGCACTATGGTGCAGAACGCTGAGCTGTAGTCAATGAATAGCATTCTCACATAGATGTTCCTTTTGTCCAGGTGGGAAAGGGCAGTGTGAAGTGCAATAGAGATTGCATCATCTGTGGATCTGTTGGGGCGGTATCCAAATTGGAGTGGGTCTAGGGTTTCTGGTATGATGGTGTTGATGTGAGCAATGACCACCCTTTCAAAGCATTTCATGGCTACAGACATGAGTGCTACGGGTTGGTAGTCATTTAGGCAGGTTACCTTAGTGTTCTTGGGCACAGGCACTATGGTGTTCTGCTTAAAACATGTTGGTATTACAGACTTGGACAGGTAGAGGTTGAAAATGTCAGTGAAGACACTTGCTAGTTGGTCAGCGCATGCTCAGAGTACACGTCCTGGTGATCTGTCTGTCCCTGCGGCCTTGTGAATGTTGACCTGTCTAAAGGTCTTACTCACATCGGCTGCGGAGAGCGTGATCACACAGTCTTCCGGTACAGCTTTCGGTCACCCAATCTGTTGTTCTTCTCTTGCTGCGAGTCATATATTTACAGTTTGAATTATCTGACTGATTAAAAATCTCCAAATCTTCTCAGACATTTTTATTTGCAGTCCGTTGAGAGTGAGGAGAACCTAACTTGATGAGTAGTTCCTCCTCCTCCCCGTCTTCCTCCTCCTCCTTCACCTCTCTCTCTAATGACGATATGTCCCACAGAGTGTTAACATGTCAGGCCAGAGGCCAGCAGAGCAGTAGACACCCCCTGCCTCTTATCACCCCAGGAGTGATATTATCATGTCACCGTGACCACGGCAACAGACATTGCTCTTCGGGAACAGAACGGGAGGAGAGGTGGGGAGAGGCGGGGAGGAGAGAGTAGGAGGTGGAGATGAGTAGTGTGGTCTCATCTAGTAGGAGACCAAGGAGAAATAGGAGCGATAACACTGACTAACTTTTATTGACCTTCAGAGATTCTTGTGGAAAGAATATACTCCAAAAAATGACACAGTACTTTATGCCATGAACAGTAAACAATATGACACTGTCTGCGGGAACACCTGCTAAAACACTGAAACATGTATCTTATTCCAAGACACTTGTCCAAACCAGTTTTTCACAGACAACTTGATATTGATACGTTTGGTTGACTGCTTCGGGAAATGTTCAGCACAAAAGTTAAAATGGCAATAACCATCATCACTATTTATCCAATTAGATGTCCCAAAAGGCACTCTGTTTTCTGTACTACGTTTGGCCAGAGTCCTATGGGCCCATACCCTAACTAGCCCTATGGGCCCTAGTACAAAGTAGTGCACCATTAAGGGAAAAAGGTGCCATTTGGAATACAGCCACTGTAGTTGGTAGAGAAAAAGTACACTGTCAGATGTATAGCTGACCGACGGAAAACCAACCAACCATCAAAACATTTCCATTATGTCAAGGTTTTCTGATAGCCTGTGGCAACCAAAATATATCTCCACAAAAAAATGGAAAATTGTTGCTATGACAACCTTTCCCCGGCCTGCTCACCCAACGTATAAATCCATGTGATTATGATCCATGTCTGGCCAGAGTGCTTAACCAATAAGTTATCTGGATACAGTGGAGGCGAGGAGTACACCTCAGGCCCAATACATCCAACCACATGTCTCAGGCATGAAGTTCCCGCTGCACACGGCCGGCCCACACACGGGCTTGGTCTTTAGCAGTGACCACGGGGGATGGCGGGGATAATCGCAGCCACATGCTCCAGACAGTTTTTACTGTAAATACACTTTCACACAGAAAAGTGTGAGAACTTTTTCACCAGCACATCTGAGGCACCCATCCTCTTTCGCTCTCTCTACCCCCCCCCCCACTCCCCTCTCTCCCCCCTAACCCCTCTCCCCCACATTTCTCTTCCCCTCTCTCCTTCTCCCACCTCCCTCTACCCTCTCCTAGCTGCTCCCCATATGTGCAGGTTTGTGTCCTGTAACTATTGGACCAGGTCAGGTCAGAGACCTATCTACTTACCTGGAACCATGGAACCATGCCTAGCTACTCCTGGAAATCCTGGAAGCATGCAGCCTCAGATAGTAAACAGGTCCTGCCCTGCACACCATACCATGACATGGGCAGCACAGAAACCAGACAAACGAAAGGTGTAACGGGTCAACACTCAAAAAGATGTTGCATAAAGCTCACTTGATCTTTTGATATTTTCTATTATTTTCACTGCATCAGGTATAGAGTACAAACATATTTGTTCTATTATTTTCACTGCATCAGGGATAGCGTACAAACATATTTTTTCTATTATTTTCACTGCATCAGGGATAGCATACAAAGATATTCTTTTCTATTATTTTCACTGCACCAGGGATAGCGTACAAACATCTTTTTTCTATTATTTTCACTGCATCAGGGATAGAGTACAAACATATTTTTGAGTGCGGACCCATTACATCTTTTGTTTGTCTGAATTCACGGGTTTTATGTAACAGCCAAGCTTCTGGGAAAGTGCAATGGTCCCATTTTGATCAGTACATAAACTGCAACTTGTATGTGTTACATTGAATTGTATGTTTATACAGTACATAATGCTAATGTAATGATAACATAACATGATTTATCCAATTATGTAGTTCTGGATATAAAGTGAATCCCACATGCATGTTACAAGCCAGAATGTATTATTTGCAAATTTGTTTAGCATTTCAGTAAACCATGAATATTCTCCTAATGACATGACAGTCGTATCTCAGTCTAAAGGTGATGACTCCGAAGATAAGCGGTTCCCCAAATGTAAACCATTTCTCCTTCAGCTCCTGGGTGGTCTGGGTAAGACAAAGGAGTAGGAACATCTTTCCAAGTTAGAAAAGATTCATGATACACTAGAAAACCTCTAAACCTTTAAGAGAAAGGTATTCATTGTCATTCCTTCACCAAGGGTGAATGTGTCATATCGTAGTGATTTAAACTTGTTCAAGTATTCAACGCTGCGTCATGCAATATGCAGAGAACATGTCTATACTTCCCATCAATCCTGCACGTCTTGTCCTAGTCAGCAGCTGCTATGTAGAGAGACACTGAGAATCATCGATTCCATCTGTTAATGCCTCAGCTCCTATCCTCTTCCTATTAGCTTCCTGTCAACAGCTGCCATGCGGACCTCTCCTCTCTCCGCTGAGCCTGGACAGTCCCTTCCAAATAACATCATTATCCCAAGTATTTTTATGAACAATGTTAGTCACACAGACACACACAGCACCACACAAACACTACAACCACCTTCACACGGCTGATATGACCTTTGACCTTAGGGACATGTTGGAGAGAAGTCGGGGTGAGAGCCTGTCACGGCTGAGGCGGCCAGCCGAAGCTTGCAGGGCAGGGAGGTTATGGGTAATGAGGGAGACGAGGGGAATTGTAGCTCATTTAGAGTTAGTGTGACCTGCTCGTTTATCACTGGTGACAAAGTGTAAAAGTACGCTGGGGGGATAGAATTTACACTCAGGTCGTAAATCAAGACATGGCAGGACCTCTAACATTCTCGCTCTACTCTCTCCTAATTTCTCTCCCCCCCCTCTCAACTGCTCCATCTATCTCTATCCCATTGGCAAGGAGGAATCTAAACATATGCTACTCAACAACTGAGCTTGTTTTTTTATTTTATCTCATACATGAAGAACACTGCACTTTTGACTTGCTGTAGTTTCAAATGAGACATCTTTGTTAACTGTAGGGAGGAAGGCTGGGCTGAGATGTCTGAAAGTTCTCAAACCCTCTCTTTTCCTCCCATCTACTCTTTTTTCTGGCACCACATCAGGAGAAGTAGGGAGAGAGAAGTGCTGAGCCTGAGCTGAGAGGGAGAAAGGCTGGGTTGAAAAGTAAGAAGGCTGGGTTGAAAAGGAAGAAGGCTGGGTTGAAAAGGAAGAAGGCTGGGTTGAAAAGGAAGAAGGCTGGGTTGAAAAGGAAGAAGGCTGGGTTGAAAAGGAAGAAGGCTGGGTTGAAAAGGAAGAAGGCTGGGTTGAGAAGGAAGAAGGCTGGGTTGAAAAGGAAGAAGGCTGGGTTGAAAAGGAAGAAGGCTGGGTTGAAAAGTAAGAAGGCTGGGTTGAAAAGGAAGAAGGCTGGGTTGAAAAGGAAGAAGGCTGGGTTGAAAAGGAAGAAGGCTGGGTTGAAAAGGAAGAAGGCTGGGTTGAAAAGGAAGAAGGCTGGGTTGAGGGGAGGAAGGCTGAGATGTCCAAGTGCTCAGTGACCTCGGTGGGGGTCAGTAAACATCCAGACACGTGAGCACAACAACCACAACAAAATACCTCCTCCTCTCCCCAACATACATGCACATCAACCTCCTTCCCTACCCAACCTCCTCCCCAACACACACCAACCTCCTTCCCTACCCAACCTCCTCCCCAACACACACCAACCTCCTTCCCTACCCAACCTCCTCCCCAACACACACCAACCTCCTTCCCTACCCAACCTCCTCCCCAACACACACCAACCTCCTTCCCTACCCAACCTCCTCCCCAACACACACCAACCTCCTTCCCTACCCAACCTCCTCCCCAACACACACCAACCTCCTTCCCTACCCAACCTCCTCCCCAACACACACCAACCTCCTTCCCTACCCAACCCCCTCCCCAACACACACCAACCTCCTTCCCTACCCAACCTCCTCCCCAACACACACCAACCTCCTTCCCTACCCAACCTCCTCCCCAACACACACCAACCTCCTTCCCTACCCAACCTCCTCCCCAACACACACCAACCTCCTTCCCTACCCAACCTCCTCCCCAACACACACCAACCTCCTTCCCTACCCAACCTCCTCCCCAACACACACCAACCTCCTTCCCTACCCAACCCCCTCCCCAACACACACCAACCTCCTTCCCTACCCAACCCCCTCCCCAACACACACCAACCTCCTTCCCTACCCAACCTCCTCCCCAACACACACCAACCTCCTTCCCTACCCAACCTCCTCCCCAACACACACCAACCTCCTTCCCTACCCAACCTCCTCCCCAACACACACCAACCTCCTTCCCTACCCAACCCCCTCCCCAACACACACCAACCTCCTTCCCTACCCAACCTCCTCCCCAACACACACCAACCTCCTTCCCTACCCAACCTCCTCCCCAACACACACCAACCTCCTTCCCTACCCAACCTCCTCCCCAACACACACCAACCTCCTTCCCTACCCAACCTCCTCCCCAACACACACCAACCTCCTTCCCTACCCAACCTCCTCCCCAACACACACCAACCTCCTTCCCTACCCAACCCCCTCCCCAACACACACCAACCTCCTTCCCTACCCAACCCCCTCCCCAACACACACCAACCTCCTTCCCTACCCAACCTCCTCCCCAACACACACCAACCTCCTTCCCTACCCAACCCCCTCCCCAACACACACCAACCTCCTTCCCTACCCAACCTCCTCCCCAACACACACCAACCTCCTTCCCTACCCAACCTCCTCCCCAACACACACCAACCTCCTTCCCTACCCAACCTCCTCCCCAACACACACCAACCTCCTTCCCTACCCAACCTCCTCCCCAACACACACCAACCTCCTTCCCTACCCAACCTCCTCCCCAACACACACCAACCTCCTTCCCTACCCAACCCCTCCCCAACACACACCAACCTCCTTCCCTACCCAACACCCTCCCCAACACACACCAACCTCCTTCCCTAACCAACCTCCTCCCCAACACACACCAACCTCCTTCCCTACCCAACCCCCTCCCCAACACACACCAACCTCCTTCCCTACCCAACCTCCTCCCCAACACACACCAACCTCCTCCCCAACACACACCAACCTCCTTCCCTACCCAACCTCCTCCCCAACACACACCAACCTCCTTCCCTACCCAACCCCTCCCCAACACACACCAACCTCCTTCCCTACCCAACCTCCTCCCCAACACACACCAACCTCCTTCCCTACCCAACCTCCTCCCCAACACACACCAACCTCCTTCCCTACCCAACCTCCTCCCCAACACACACCAACCTCCTTCCCTACCCAACCCCCTCCCCAACACACACCAACCTCCTTCCCTACCCAACCTCCTCCCCAACACACACCAACCTCCTTCCCTACCCAACATCCTTCCCTACCCAACCTCCTCCCCAACACACACCAACCTCCTTCCCTTCCCAACCTCCTTCCCTACCCAACCTCCTCCCCAACACACACCAACCTCCTTCCCTACCCAACCTCCTCCCCAACACACACCAACCTCCTTCCCTACCCAACCTCCTCCCCAACACACACCAACCTCCTTCCCTACCCAACCTCCTCCCCAACACACACCAACCTCCTTCCCTACCCAACCTCCTCCCCAACACACACCAACCTCCTTCCCTACCCAACCCCCTCCCCAACACACACCAACCTCCTTCCCTACCCAACCTCCTCCCCAACACACACCAACCTCCTTCCCTACCCAACCCCCTCCCCAACACACACCAACCTCCTTCCCTACCCAACCCCCTCCCCAACACACACCAACCTCCTTCCCTACCCAACCTCCTTCCCTACCCAACCTCCTCCCCAACACACACCAACCTCCTTCCCTACCCAACCCCTCCCCAACACACACCAACCTCCTTCCCTACCCAACCTCCTCCCCAACACACACCAACCTCCTTCCCTACCCAACCCCCTCCCCAACACACACCAACCTCCTTCCCTACCCAACCCCCTCCCCAACACACACCAACCTCCTTCCCTACCCAACCCCCTCCCCAACACACACCAACCTCCTTCCCTACCCAACCTCCTTCCCTACCCAACCCCCTCCCCAACACACACCAACCTCCTTCCCTACCCAACCTCCTTCCCTACCCAACCTCCTCCCCAACACACACCAACCTCCTCCCCAACACACACCAACCTCCTTCCCTACCCAACCTCCTCCCCAACACACACCAACCTCCTTCCCTACCCAACCCCTCCCCAACACACACCAACCTCCTTCCCTACCCAACCTCCTCCCCAACACACACCAACCTCCTTCCCTACCCAACCTCCTCCCCAAAACACACCAACCTCCTTCCCTACCCAACCTCCTCCCCAACACACACCAACCTCCTTCCCTACCCAACCTCCTTCCCTACCCAACCTCCTCCCCAACACACACCAACCTCCTTCCCTACCCAACCTCCTTCCCTACCCAACCTCCTCCCCAACACACACCAACCTCCTTCCCTACCCAACCTCCTCCCCAACACACACCAACCTCCTTCCCTACCCAACCTCCTCCCCAACACACACCAACCTCCTTCCCTACCCAACCTCCTCCCCAACACACACCAACCTCCTTCCCTACCCAACCTCCTCCCCAACACACACCAACCTCCTTCCCTACCCAACCCCCTCCCCAACACACACCAACCTCCTTCCCTACCCAACCTCCTCCCCAACACACACCAACCTCCTTCCCTACCCAACCCCCTCCCCAACACACACCAACCTCCTTCCCTACCCAACCCCCTCCCCAACACACACCAACCTCCTTCCCTACCCAACCTCCTTCCCTACCCAACCTCCTCCCCAACACACACCAACCTCCTTCCCTACCCAACCCCCTCCCCAACACACACCAACCTCCTTCCCTACCCAACCTCCTCCCCAACACACACCAACCTCCTTCCCTACCCAACCCCCTCCCCAACACACACCAACCTCCTTCCCTACCCAACCCCTCCCCAACACACACCAACCTCCTTCCCTACCCAACCCCCTCCCCAACACACACCAACCTCCTTCCCTACCCAACCTCCTTCCCTACCCAACCCCCTCCCCAACACACACCAACCTCCTTCCCTACCCAACCTCCTTCCCTACCCAACCCCCTCCCCAACACACACCAACCTCCTTCCCTACCCAACCTCCTTCCCTACCCAACCTCCTCCCCAACACACACCAACCTCCTTCCCTACCCAACCTCCTTCCCTACCCAACCCCCTCCCCAACACACACCAACCTCCTTCCCTACCCAACCTCCTTCCCTACCCAACCTCCTCCCCAACACACACCAACCTCCTTCCCTACCCACCAACCTCCTCCCCAACACACACCAACCTCCTCCCCAACACACACCAACCTCCTTCCCTACCCAACCTCCTCCCCAACACACACCAACCTCCTCCCCAACACACACCAACCTCCTTCCCTACCCAACCTCCTTCCCTACCCAACCTCCTCCCCAACACACACCAACCTCCTTCCCTACCCAACCTCCTCCCCAACACACACCAACCTCCTCCCCAACACACACCAACCTCCTTCCCTACCCAACCTCCTCCCCAACACACACCAACCTCCTCCCCAACACACACCAACCTCCTTCCCTACCCAACCTCCTTCCCTACCCAACCTCCTCCCCAACACACACCAACCTCCTTCCCTACCCAACCTCCTCCCCAACACACACCAACCTCCTCCCCAACACACACCAACCTCCTTCCCTACCCAACCTCCTCCCCAACACACACCAACCTCCTCCCCAACACACACCAACCTCCTTCCCTACCCAACCTCCTCCCCAACACACACCAACCTCCTCCCCAACACACACCAACCTCCTTCCCTACCCAACCTCCTCCCCAACACACACCAACCTCCTCCCCAACACACACCAACCTCCTTCCCTACCCAACCTCCTCCCCAACACACACCAACCTCCTCCCCAACACACACCAACCTCCTTCCCTACCCAACCTCCTCCCCAACACACACCAACCTCCTCCCCAACACACACCAACCTCCTCCCCAACACACACCAACCTCCTTCCCTACCCAACCTCCTCCCCAACACACACCAACCTCCTTCCCTACCCAACCTCCTCCCCAACACACACCAACCTCCTTCCCTACCCAACCTCCTCCCCAACACACACCAACCTCCTCCCCAACACACACCAACCTCCTTCCCTACCCAACCTCCTCCCCAACACACACCAACCTCCTTCCCTACCCAACCTCCTTCCCTACCCAACCTCCTCCCCAACACACACCAACCTCCTTCCCTACCCAACCTCCTCCCCAACACACACCAACCTCCTCCCCAACACACACCAACCTCCTTCCCTACCCAACCTCCTCCCCAACACACACCAACCTCCTCCCCAACACACACCAACCTCCTTCCCTACCCAACCTCCTTCCCTACCCAACCTCCTCCCCAACACACACCAACCTCCTTCCCTACCCAACCTCCTCCCCAACACACACCAACCTCCTCCCCAACACACACCAACCTCCTTCCCTACCCAACCTCCTCCCCAACACACACCAACCTCCTCCCCAACACACACCAACCTCCTTCCCTACCCAACCTCCTTCCCTACCCAACCTCCTCCCCAACACACACCAACCTCCTTCCCTACCCAACCTCCTCCCCAACACACACCAACCTCCTCCCCAACACACACCAACCTCCTTCCCTACCCAACCTCCTCCCCAACACACACCAACCTCCTCCCCAACACACACCAACCTCCTTCCCTACCCAACCTCCTCCCCAACACACACCAACCTCCTCCCCAACACACACCAACCTCCTTCCCTACCCAACCTCCTCACACACACCAACCTCCTCCCCAACACACACCAACCTCCTTCCCTACCCAACCTCCTCCCCAACACACACCAACCTCCTCCCCAACACACACCAACCTCCTTCCCTACCCAACCTCCTCCCCAACACACACCAACCTCCTCCCCAACACACACCAACCTCCTTCCCTACCCAACCTCCTCCCCAACACACACCAACCTCCTTCCCTACCCAACCCCCTCCCCAACACACACCAACCTCCTTCCCTACCCAACCTCCTCCCCAACACACACCAACCTCCTCCCCAACACACACCAACCTCCTTCCCTACCCAACCTCCTCCCCAACACACACCAACCTCCTTCCCTACCCAACCTCCTTCCCTACCCAACCTCCTCCCCAACACACACCAACCTCCTTCCCTACCCAACCTCCTCCCCAACACACACCAACCTCCTCCCCAACACACACCAACCTCCTTCCCTACCCAACCTCCTCCCCAACACACACCAACCTCCTCCCCAACACACACCAACCTCCTTCCCTACCCAACCTCCTTCCCTACCCAACCTCCTCCCCAACACACACCAACCTCCTTCCCTACCCAACCTCCTCCCCAACACACACCAACCTCCTCCCCAACACACACCAACCTCCTTCCCTACCCAACCTCCTCCCCAACACACACCAACCTCCTCCCCAACACACACCAACCTCCTTCCCTACCCAACCTCCTTCCCTACCCAACCTCCTCCCCAACACACACCAACCTCCTTCCCTACCCAACCTCCTCCCCAACACACACCAACCTCCTCCCCAACACACACCAACCTCCTTCCCTACCCAACCTCCTCCCCAACACACACCAACCTCCTCCCCAACACACACCAACCTCCTTCCCTACCCAACCTCCTCCCCAACACACACCAACCTCCTCCCCAACACACACCAACCTCCTTCCCTACCCAACCTCCTCCCCAACACACACCAACCTCCTCCCCAACACACACCAACCTCCTTCCCTACCCAACCTCCTCCCCAACACACACCAACCTCCTCCCCAACACACACCAACCTCCTTCCCTACCCAACCTCCTCCCCAACACACACCAACCTCCTCCCCAACACACACCAACCTCCTCCCCAACACACCCCAACCTCCTTCCCTACCCAACCTCCTCCCCAACACACACCAACCTCCTTCCCTACCCAACCTCCTCCCCAACACACACCAACCTCCTTCCCTACCCAACCTCCTCCCCAACACACACCAACCTCCTCCCCAACACACACCAACCTCCTTCCCTACCCAACCTCCTCCCCAACACACACCAACCTCCTCCCCAACACACACCAACCTCCTTCCCTACCCAACCTCCTCCCCAACACACACCAACCTCCTCCCCAACACACACCAACCTCCTTCCCTACCCAACCTCCTCCCCAACACACACCAACCTCCTCCCCAACACACACCAACCTCCTTCCCTACCCAACCTCCTCCCCAACACACACCAACCTCCTTCCCTACCCAACCTCCTTCCCAACACACACCAACCTCCTTCCCTACCCAACCTCCTTCCCAACACACACCAACCTCCTCCCCAACACACACACAGCAACCCCATTCATTCCCTCCCTAATACAGGGCTCCGGTATTTTAATTAGGAGCACCAGTACACCTAGAAAATAAAAAAATAACACAAATAATAATTGCTATAATTTACATTTTAGTCATTTAGCAGACTCTTTGATCCAAAGTGACTTACAGTTAGTGCATTTGTCTTAAGATAGCTAGGTGAGACAACCACATTTCGACATTCGTAGTGAGTACAATTTTTCCTCAATACAGAAGCTATCAGCAAAGTCAGTGGTAGTAATGATCAGGCTTCGCTGTAACCATTGTTTCCAAGTGCCTTAGAGGAAAACAATCTAGCACATACTCTCTAGCATCATGGTTGTACCATTACTACAAAAACAGCTTTTTTTTCTAGCTTCAACAGTTCAGAAAATATGACCCATATTACCGGCGCAGTTTTTCTTTCTTACTATGGCGGATTGGCTGCATTTTACATTCATAAACTGTTCTAAAACACTACTCGTGGGCCATATGTTTACACCTTGTTCAGCCATGTTACCATATTAGCTAGCTAAAGACCTGGTGGGTTTAATGCAACCATCGACGGCCAACAGATTATCGCCATCTGATCCCTCGTTAAACCATCAATACGCGTTAAATTCACCTGCACAGCTGATCTCAATTGCAACCATTATTGGTCACCTCATTACTGCTCCCTAAAAGCTGAGTGTTACTTTAGTCCTGCTTGCGACCACATTCTTTCAATATATGCTCGCCCGCTGCTGGGTATTATCATGGAACAATTTAGACACACTTTTGGTGCAGACTAAGGGCGATTTATCTACATGACAGTCATTCCATACAACTGAAATAAAGTATTTATTATTTGACCATGGCAAATCTTCTGTGGCAATTTACCTGAGACTTTGTATGAATGGAAATATTGTACCCTACTGTTATTGTATTTGTTTCTAGTGTATGTAATCCATTAAATACAACTGACTTTAAAATAAAATTGTCTGGTATGGTTATTTAAAAAAAATCAAGACCAGGGGTAAACTATTTTCAAATGTGTTACTAAATCCAGTAAATGGGTGATTGAGCTATTTAAGCAGCTAAATCATTGCTTTATTCTTGTTGATTGTTCGTTGCAATCAAGTTTTGTTTGAAGAAAACCTGCGCTAACATGGTGCTCCATGCGAAGTTCTGCGTCTTCGTTGCAACCCACCTGGTAACTTTACTTCTAGGCTATTAACCGAACATTTGGGGACACAGAATAAAGAAAGGAAAAGGGATAGCTTCTTGAAGAGATCAATGACCATAGCACTGAATGAATAGATGCATTCCTCTGCCCAGGCGTTGACGGCACATGCCAGCACTTACGCAAGTAGTAAACAATGGACCTGATCAGACAGCTCAGAGCCTCTGCTCTTTTCTGTCCATAAGAAACAATTGGATTGGTGGAAGAGGCAGGGCAGGCCAGGAGCAAGGAGGGAGGGTGTGGTCAAGCAAGGCATGCCCCGAGGCTGGAAGCCCTAAAGTTTTTATCAGAACGGGCGTAGATTAGTTTCGCCTTTTCTCTTTTCCCGACATGAGTTTGTGGTGTTTTGCTTTAGAAATAGGAGTAACAAATAAATAAAAAAGATAAAAAGTTTTTTTTTTAAATAATACTTTTTTTTCAAAATAAAAAATACGGGATAAAAAGGTAATTAAAATTATAGCTCACAACTGTGCAGGGGGAGAGGGGTGGGGGCGCTAAGGAGTGCATTCACCTGTGGCGGCAGGGTGGCCTAGTGGTTAGAGCGTTGGGCTAGTAACTGGAAGGTTGCAAGTTCAAACCCCCGAACTGACAAGGTACAAATCTGTCGTTCTACCCCTCAACAGGCAGTTAACCCACTGTTCCTAGGCCGTCATTGAAAATAAGAATTTGTTCTTAACTGACTTGCTTAAATAAATAAAAATATATCTACACACAAATGATTGTATTTGTTTTTGTATTTTTTGTTGTATTTTTTATTCTTATTTTTTTCCTCTCCTTTCCTCTCTTCTAGGTCAGTTTCAGCATTATAGACATGGGTGTATCTGTGGTCCATTTGACCTGTCCCACGGCTTCCTTCAATGATGGGTTGTGAATGGCTCTGTTGATGAACTGCCAGCGCTTACAATGCCTGGATAGGTATTTTATGTACCAGCTAAACACATCATGTTATAGTAATCTGGTGCCCGACGGCACAGTTGATGACGTGGCACGCAACCATTGGTTGATTCATGCAACATCTGAACAGGGGAACACGACCAATGACTGATCTCTTGCATGTCATGCTCACAAGATGTTCTTAAAGAGAACATTTTCAATGCATTTTCAATGCATTTCAATAGGAAAATAGTGATTTTACACAATGTAGAAACCTAATATTCTTTGTTTAAATTTGTGTTGCTGTTCTTGTCCATTAGTGTTCTGTTTTTTGTCATGTTTTATATTTTGTGCAGACCCCAGGAAGAATAACTGCTGCTTCTTTAACAGCTAATGGGGATCCAAATAAAAATCATAAATCATATTCCACAAATGGCTTTGTATACTGAGCAAAAATATAAACGTGAAGTGTGAAGTGTTGGTCCCATGTTTCATTAGCTGAAATAAAAAATCCCATATATTTCCCATATGTACAAAAAGCTTATTTCTCTCTAATTTTGTGTACAAATTAGATTACATCCCTGTTAGTAAGCATTTCTCCTTTGCCAAGATAAGCCATCCACCTGACGGGTGTGGCATATCAAGAAGCTGATTAAACAGCATGATCATTACGCAGGTGCACCTTGTGATGGGGACAATAAAAGGCCACTCTAAAATGTGCAGTTTTGTCAAACATCACAATGCCACAGTTTTAAGGGAGCGTGCAATTGGCATGCTGACTGCAGGAATGTCCACCGAGGTGTTGCCAGATAATTGAATGTTAATTTCTCTACCATCAGACCCCTCCAACGTAATTTTAGAGAATGTGGCAGTATGTCCAGTTTTATGTTGTGCTCCTAACTTTCATAAGTTGGGAGCACCAGTGCTTCCAATCAAATTATTTAATTTAGAGCCCTGCCCAACACACATTCACATTGCACACCTCTCCCCAAACCACGTGCACTGCTAACACCTCCCCTCCACAACTCACATGGGTTGCATCCCAAATGGCACACTATTCTCTATGGAATAGGGTGCCATTTGGGACAAAAACTTGAACAGCAGCCACCTCCTCTCCCCAAAACACATGCAGAGCAGAGCCAACGGAAGGATGGATGAAGCCAGCAGGAGAGACGGCAGGGAAAGTCTGGGGTGTCAGGTCAAGAGATTACTAAAGATCCCCTGTGAGGTGTCATTGTATCCATCTGGAGGCCTGTGAGGGATGGAGGAAGGGAAATAGGAATGGAGAGAGGGAGGGGTGGAGAGAGGGGGAGAGAGAGAGCAAGGCAGATAGGGTAGAGGTTTCATGAGGTCTGCCTAGCAGGTGAGCTGGCTGGCTGGGAGAAAAGGAAACTATACATCTCCTTCTCACTCAGCGTCCTCTTGACTTCTGCCAACTGGAAATAGCCCAACGAGAGGGTAGCTTTAGTGAAGTGGCCCAACAGGGGGTTGGAGGGGAGATAAGTGGTCGCCCTTTTTTCCTGATCTTTCCCATGTCCCTCTACTTTCATCTTTCGATCCTCTCCTCCTCTCTTTCTCTTTCTCTCGCTCTCTCTCTCCATATCTTGTAGACTGGTTTAGTCTATATGCTTTAGTCAGTGAGAAGCATACTTGGTGATTATACCAGTGGTGGGCCGTCAGGGCCAGCAAGGCCTTCTCTGCTGGCCTAAACATCATCAGAATATATTTTTAAAAAACATATTTTTTTTCCCACAAATATGTATTAAATTATTCCCAGAGTAAGAATTACACTCTTCATTTCATAGCGTTCCTCTTGGTTGCACTGCTTCCAGCCCCAGGTTGAGATTTGGAGGGCTGGCCTTTATGTTAGATATTTTATCCAATCATATTCAGCCATAATGTGTTGCCAGGGGTCTAAAATCTGCCCTCAGGCCTTCAGAATCAACAGTGCGGGCGCTTGTAGCTTAAAGTGAATGGAAATTAAAATTTAGTGTCAACCAATCAGCTTTAGAGTTGGCTATTGTACGCCTGCTGGCTGGCTCCAGTGTTACACAGGAGCCAGCTAGCAGGCGTAGTGCGTGCACGTCTTTTGATTGGATTACCAATATTGAGAGGCAGGTCCTATATGGGCAGGTCTCAGAACTAGGAAACTGAAAGTGATCAAAGCGTAATACTACTAAGCTGTTTTTTCAACCCACAATGGCGAAGGAGAAGATATCGATTTGGTCGAGAATATAATTATAACGCCATTCTCAAGACAAACTTTTCAAGAAAAGTTAGACATTGTCAGGAGAGGTAGACGCCGACGCTACAAAGCCTGTCACAGGCGGGAAAGGGGTTCGTTCGCCACTTTCAATTATGGGCGCTATCAATGACTCACAGGCTCCGAGAAGCACTGCAAACTGTACTGCTGGGAATGCCTATTATTTGCAAGTGATCGATTTGGTGTTTGGAGCCACACTGGCTTTGCAAACCTGAGTAGTCTAACCAAGGCAGCAACGAGACACCAAAGTATGGCTGGGCACTTACAAAACTTTTGGGGACACCTGAGTGGATCTACAGCTCAATGAACAAGCGCGCAGGGCAACGAAGCTGCACAATGAAAAGGTATTGTACTCTTCCCCTGCAATTCTCTGAATAAAAATGTAAATTTCAAGGTGACGCAACGCCTGGTTATACTGCGTTTCTGTCTAAATGTATAGTGTCGAGAGCCATGGCATCATAATGATGGTAATAAGAGGTGGATTAATTAGGGTGGGACTGTGTAGGACTTCACTGAAGGCCCAGGCCCCAGAACCACGGCACGCTACTGGATTATACTGTTAATCTGGATTCAGCAGGTCTTCAGTGTGAATCAGGTTAATACAGTAGGTCAGAAGGTTTACCCAAACACCCCCCAAAATAATTGATATTTCATACTGTATCCTTCTACCTAGAGCTTGAAGGGTAGAAAATGACACATACACAGGTACAGAGCACTGAAGCCAACATTGTAAGGTCAATGGTGATCTTTCTGGATACAGTAAATAACAATAACACACAAATGATGTAAAGGAGAAAACACAGAGGAATTTGTGGATAGGGTCCACAGTTAATGACATTTTATCACACATCGACACATATCTGGTGGTCAAAACATTCAAAACCTTACACTGACTGTATGGTCAAATGAAGTGAACAAATAAATAATTTGCCTAAATAACAAGTCACACAATCCAAGTTAATAATAGATTTTTCCATGAATATTTGGATAATAAGATAAAGATAGTCACAAATCTAAAAACAGTAATTGGCAAAAAGGAAGTACTTTTTAAAATTTGTGTTTAGTTTTGGAGGACTTCTCAGTCAGAAAGCAGCACTATTTCCCACCAGATACAACATTAGAATTTGTTTAATTAAAACATTCAAATCAAATTAAATCAAATTGTATACCAGGCAGTGATGCAACCCGTCAGGATGCTCTCGATGGTGCAGCTGTAGAACCTTTTGACGTTCTGAGGACCCATGCCAAATATTTTCAGTCTCCTGAGGGGGAATAGGTTTTGTTGTACCCTCTTCACAACTGTCTTGGTGTGCTTGGACCATTTTTGTTTGTTGGTGATGTGGACGCCAAGGAACTTGAAGCTCTCAAACTGCTCCACTGCAGCACCGTCGATGAGAATGGGGCGTGCTCGGTCCTCCTTTTCCTGTAGTCCACAATCATCTCTTTCGTCTTGATCACGTTGTTGCACCACGTGGTCAAGTTTTCTGACCTCCCTATAGGCTGTCTCATCATTGTCGGTGATCAGGCCTACCACTGTTGTGTCATCAGCAAACTTAATGTGGGTGTTGGAGTCGTGCAGTAATGGGTGTACAGGAGGGCACTGAGCACGCACCCCTGAGGAACCCCCGTCCTGAGCATCAGCGTGGCGGATGTGTTGTTACCTACCCTTACCACCTGGGGGCGGCCTGTCAGGAAGTCCAGGATCCAGTTGCAGAGGGTGTTTAGTCCCAGGGTCCTTAACTTATTGATGAGCTTTGAGGGCACTATGGTGCAGAATGCTGAGCTGTAGTCAATGAATAGCATTCTCACATAGATGTTCCTTTTGTCCAGGTGGGAAAGGGCAGTGTGAAGTGCAATAGAGATTGCATCATCTGTGGATCTGTTGGGGCGGTACGCAAATTGGAGTGGGTCTAGGGTTTCTGAGATAATGGTGTTGATGTGAGCCATGACCAGTCTTTCAAAGCATTTCATGGCTACAGACGTGAATGCTACGGGCCGCTAGTCATTTAGGCAGGTTACCTTAGTGTTCTTGGGCACAGAGACTATGTTTGAAACGTGTTGGTGAAGACACTTGTAAGTTGGTCAGCGCATGCTCAGAGTACACATCCTGGTAATCTGTCTGGCCCTGCGACCTTGTGAATGTTGACCTGTTTAAAGGTCTTACTTACATTGGCTGCGGAGAACGTGATCACATAGTTGGCCGGAACAACTGATGCTCTCATGCATGTTTCAGTGTTACTTCCCATGGAGCGATTATTCTTGAGGGCTATTCCAGACTCCAATGAGTGCCAGTTTAAGGATGACCTAAGTAAGGGGCCTATTCCGACTCAAGAAATGTACACCTTTCCTACGCACTTCTCAGTAGTTGCTATTCAAACTTACCTAATGCAGGTGCTTAATGGGCTTTGCTGGCATGGTTCCCTTGCGCGTGCTGAATACATGTAATGCAACCGCTGAAAACCCTCCCACTTGCTGGCCAACAGATTTTCATTCAATAGGGTTTTCAGTACATTAATCTTAAATCATCCCTTTAAATACTATGTACCCTTAATTTACAGTGCCTTGTGAAAGTATTTGGCCCCCTTGAACTTTGAGAACTTTTGCCACATTTCAGGCTTCAAACATAAATATATAAAACTGTACTTTTTTGTGAAGAATCAACAACAAGTGGGACACAATCATGAAGTGGAACGACAATTATTGGATATTTCAAACTTTTTTAACAAGTCAAAAACTGAAAAATTGGGCGTGCAAAATTATTCAGCCCCCTTAAGTTAATACTTTGTAGCGCCACCCTTTGCTGCGATTACAGCTGTAAGTCGCTTGGGGTATGTCTCTATCAGTTTTGCACATCGAGAGACTGATATTTTTTCCCATTCCTCCTTGCAAAACAGCTCGAGCTCAGTGAGGTTGGATGGAGAGCATTTGTGAACAGCAGTTTTCAGTTCTTTCCACAGATTCTCAATTGGATTCAGGTCTGGACTTTGACTTGGCCATTCTAACACCTGGATATGTTTATTTTTGAACCATTCCATTGTAGATTTTGCTTTATGTTTTGGATCATTGTCTTGTTGGAAGACAAATCTCCGTCCCAGTCTCAGGTCTTTTGCAGACTCCATCAGGTTTTCTTCCAGAATGGTCCTGTATTTGGCTCCATCCATCTTCCCATCAATTTTAACCATCTTCCCTGTTCCTGCTGCCACCACCATGTTTGACAGTGGGTATGGTGTGTTGCTTTTACGCCAAACATAACGTTTTGCATTGTTGCCAAAAAGTTCAATTTTGGTTTCATCTGACCAGAGCACCTTCTTCCACATGTTTGGTGTGTCTCCCAGGTGGCTTGTGGCAAACTTTAAACAACACTTTTTATGGATATCTTTAAGAAATGGCTTTCTTCTTGCCACTCTTCCATAAAGGCCAGATTTGTGCAATATACGACTGATTGTTGTCCTATGGACAGAGTCTCCCACCTCAGCTGTAGATCTCTGCAGTTCATCCAGAGTGATCATGGGCCTCTTGGCTGCATCTCTGATCAGTCTTCTCCTTGTATGAGCTGAAAGTTTAGAGGGACGGCCAGGTCTTTGTCACGCCTTGGTCTTAGTATTTTGTGTTTTCGTTAATTAGTTGGTCAGGCCAGGGTGTGACATGGGTTTATGTTGTTGTATTTCGTAGTGGGGTTTTTTAGTTATTGGGATTGCGGCTGAGTAGGGGTGTTGCATAGGTTTGGCTGCCTGAGGCGGTTCTCAATCAGAGTCAGGTGATTCTCGTTGTCTCTGATTGGGAACCGTATTTAGGTAGCCTGGGTTTCACTTTGTATTTCGTGGGTGATTGTTCCTGTCTCTGTGTAGTTTCACCAGATAGGCTGTATTTAGGTTTCACGTTTTGTTGTTTTTGTATTTGTCTCAGTATTTTCATGTAATCGTCATTTGTTTTCATTAAAAAACATGAGTAACCAACACGCTGCATTTCGGTCCGACTTTCTTGCGACAAACGAAGAACGCCGTTACAGTCTTGGTAGATTTGCAGTGGTCTGATACTCCTTCCATTTCAATATTATCGCTTGCACAGTGCTCCTTGGGATGTTTAAAGCTTGGGAAATCTTTTTGTATCCAAATCCGGCTTTAAACTTCTTCACAACAGTATCTCGGACCTGCCTGGTGTGTTCCTTGTTCTTCATGATGCTCTCTGCGCTTTTAACGGACCTCTGAGACTATCACAGTGCAGGTGCATTTATACGGAGACTTGATTACACACAGGTGGATTGTATTTATCATCATTAGTCATTTAGGTCAACATTGGATCATTCAGAGATCCTCACTAAACTTCTGGAGAGAGTTTGCTGCACTGAAAGTAAAGGGGCTGAATAATTTTGCACGCCCAATTTTTCAGTTTTTGATTTGTTAAAAAAGTTTGAAGTATCCAATAAATGTCGTTCCACTTCATGATTGTGTCCCACTTGTTGTTGATTCTTCACAAAAAAATACAGTTTTATATCTTTATGTTTGAAGCCTGAAATGTGGCAAAAGGTCGCAAAGTTCAAGGGGGCCGAATACTTTCGCAAGGCACTGTACATTTTGTCGACAGACTCACTAGAATACATCAAGAGAACGGGTTCAGAATATTAGGGATCAAGTAAAGAAAGCCATCTAAATACATGCATATTCATTTCCGTTTCAGCACCAACTGGTAGATGTAAGAAAAATACTCTGGTTTGGGGAGCCTTTACACAAAAATATATTGAGTAAAACAGTGTTCAATAAGGGTTGAACAATAGTCCTATAAATCTACCATATTCCTCACTAATCATGGAGCTGGATGAAAGTTGTCCAGTCTTTGTGAACCGTGCACCAGGCTCCAGGTTTAACCTGCTTCTTGTGGCCTGAGTTACGTAATGATTCAAATAGGCAACTTGTCCCAAATTCTTGCACAATGTTAGCCTAGTATGATCCACTAATGCTAGCGACCCTCAGGAACAACTACACAGAAGTGACAGAGGAAAGAAAGGTCAACGGAATGGAAAAGTGACAGTTCTAAATGTATGTGAGTATTACTGATGGTGGCTAACTGATAGCAGGTAATATTTAAAATAATACAAATTGTAAAATAAAACTGAGAAAAGCCTGGCGTATACATGTATGTGTAGACACACCTCCGCCACACCTTAATTTCTTAGATATCCACCCCAAACGAATAGCATTTGAATAGATTCCTATTCTCATGCTTAAGTTCAAGGTCAGAATACGTATAGAGAGAAAAGTGCATACAAATCCATTTACGCGTGCTTAACTTGGGTCGGAATCGGCCCCTAAGAGTGTGTTTGGTTTGGCTAGCGGATACTTGGTGTGGTTCTGGCTCTTTGTCCCTACTCAAATAAACCATATTTTATTATATTTACCTTTGCCCTTCTTATATCAATCCTACCTCATTTAGGTTCCTGTTGAATAACACAACAGACCAAAAAAGTATGTCCTAAGAATGTGAGGATGCGAAATTAATTTGATTGTATCATGTACTGACAGAACAGTACATCATGCTTTTTATTATGACAATGAGTCACATTCCTGATCATATCATTTAAAAAATGTATCATAATCTACTTAAATGTTATTCTACTCTGTATCTCCCATGTACACTCATCCTTTCTGTTTATTTACTGTATCCAAGAACACTGTCTGGGGCTCACTTTCTCCCCCTCTCTCGCTCTCTCGCTCTCTCTCACCAACCGAATCAATTAGGCTTACAGTATAATGAATTGCATTTGTGTTGAATTCAGGCCTCGAATCTTAATTAAAAAATGTATCATAATCTACTTAAATGTTATTCTACTCTGTATCTCCCATGTACACTCATCCTTTCTGTTTATTTACTGTATCCAAGAACACTGTCTGGGGCTCACTTTCTCCCCCTCTCTCGCTCTCTCGCTCTCTCTCACCAACCGAATCAATTAGGCTTACAGTATAATGAATTGCATTTGTGTTGAATTCAGGCCTCGAATCTTAAGCTTTAGTAAAAAATGTAACCTACTTCAGACAAAGACCAGTGTTGAAATGAGAGAGAGAGAGAGAGAGAGAGAGAGAGAGAGAGAGAGAGAGAGAGAGAGAGAGAGAGAGAGAGAGAGAGAGAGAGAGAGAGAGATAATCATTATGAGTTCAAGTAGCCACTATTGACTTCCCATAGTGGAGTATCATGTGGTTGGACCTCCATCTGCCTCCAGCACCAGGCCAGACACTGGGGTGCTGACTCGACCCACGCCAGGAGGAGAGAGGCCTAGGCTGGGTTCAGAGGGAGATGCACCCCCTTGGTCTGCCCACCCGGAGATTAATTTACGAATAATTTATTTTTCTATAGTGACATTTTATTGGCAACAATACAGGCATTCCTGGCATACATACAGTATAATACATCACAACCCTTCACTTATATACAACATACATCACAGAACATACATGGTCAGACCTACATGTACACTGAGTTTACAAAACATTAAGAGTATTTGCTCTTTCCATGACATGGACTGATCAGGTGCATCCAGGTGAAAGCTATGATTCCTTATTGATGTCACTTGTTAAATCCACTTCAATCAGTTTAGAAGAAGGGGAGGAGACATGTAAAAAAACATTTTTAAGCCTTAAGACAATTGAGATATGGATGGTGTATGTGTGTCATTCAGAGGGTGAATGACACACATATTTAAGTGCCTTTGAATGGGGTATGGTAGTAGGAGCCAGGCGCACCGGTGTGTGTCAAGAACTGCAACACTGCAGGGTTTTTCACGCTCAACAGTTTCCTGTGTGTATTAAGAACGGTCCACCACCCAAAAGACATCTAGCCAACTTGACACAACTATGGGAAGCATTGGAGTCAACATGGGCCAGCATCCCTGTGGAACGCTTTCGACACCTTGTAGAGTCCATGCCCTGACGAATTGAGGCTGTTCTGAGGGCAAAGGGCAACTAAATATTAGGAAGGTGTTCCTAATGTTTGGTATATTCAGTGTATATGTATACTATGGGTTGTGGGTTATGGTTTATAGTCCTGTGTTGGTTGGCATGAATTACTTGCATGCATGGAGACTCTTCTTCCAGTGAGTAGATGTTGTACAGTACAGTAGGCTAACTCTTTCTCCATTATTACCTGTGCACGTTGTCCATTTCAGGACAGCCTAACTCTCAGCGTGGATGTCTCAGTAAAAAGGAGTGAAACAACGACCAAGCTAAAACCAAGCATTAACATATCGGCTATCACAAGATATGCCTGGAGTACACTTCAAAACTGGTCAATCTTTATTTTCCCCCAACAGAGTGAACGGTCAAGAAAGGACTAGAACTAGGACTAGAACTAGGACTAGAACTAGGACTAGAACTAGGACTAGAACTAGAACTAGGACTAGAACTAGGACTAGAACTAGGACTAGAACTAGGACTAGAAATGTCTTCAGTTGGCCACATCTCAACAGTCACAATACTTTGGAGGTGTATGTTTCTATTTGGATCTGTTCTTGTTCAAACACAAAATGATGTTTAAGCTTAACTTGATTGTATTGCTTAAGATTACTCTCACTGGTCATCACTCATAAACAATGATCCTTCTCTCTTGCGGGAAAGTTAATGACTCATAAGCAGATCATCTTGCACATTGTTTAGGGAGAGTCATTTAGGGCGAGCAGGGAGCTTCAGGGCTGAATTTGTGAGAGGTCAAACCCGTCAGACAGAAACACAAATCAGATTGGTAGCTACTGTGTAATAACAAAAACAAATGACTAACATTCCGGAGGGTGAGTCATTACGTAACTATGATCACATTTCAAGTGGTCTTCTCCATTGAAACATCCTCTTCCTGAGTATTATCTTAGTCACACCAACCACATGCCCTCAGTGCCAACCAGATGCCCTTTTCTCACCCAGACTGACCTATATCTGCCCTGCAAGATTCAAAAGAAAGGAATGCTAATGAATAGCAGAAGCTAAGTGGTTTGATTTCTGTGGTGACCAAACCCAAACACGAGGGTGGGATTCCTCAGTTATATGATGATGATGGCCTTACAGAGTCTTGCATTGGACTTGATTGGCTGGCCGAGCTCAACTATCATGTTCTCTTAGAGTGCATCTGAAATGACATCCTATTCACTTTATAGTGCACTACTTTTGACCAGGGCCCACAGGACTCTATAGGTAATAGGGTGCCATTTGGGACGCACACTTTTAATAATTTAGCAGCTCGAGAGGTCAACGGTTAAAGGTGAACTTCACAAAACGGGGTCAGGGCAGACGATGGCCAGATCAGGATAGCCACTTAAAGACTCTCTGACCTCTGCATCAAAGTGTAATGAATCAGCCAAGCAACCTCACTCTCCTCACCACAACTTGGAGTACAGCCTGGTCCCGTCCGTCAGTCGCTGGGTTGCTTTAGCCTCAGTTTTTCTATCTTTCTTCCTCCCCCTCCTCCTTCTCCTCTCTATTCCTAGGTGTTGTGGATCCGAAGGACCCATAAAAAGGGCAATTCAAAGCTCTCAGCCATAACAGTAATAGGTCCTGAATAAAATGTTAGACAGCCATTAGGCTAATGGGCCCTACTCTAACGGCCCTCTTTGGGTTTCAGTTGCATGGTGAAGGGCCCCTGTACTTCATATTGATATAAACATGGTGCAATGAGTCACGTTTATAAAGCATTAAATAGACCTGGATGGCCACTCTCAGGTAAACAGAATTAAACCCAGGTGTCGGTTGATATGTACCTCCCAAGACAAGTTGTAAACCCTTTTCTGATCCTGATTTCATGCCATCTGAAAAGGATAGGTACAGTATGCTAATAGTTGGTCCACGACTCTAAGTTGAACGCTAACTGTTCTAAACACTAGGGCTGCAGTCAGTCTTCTCCAGAGACACATAGCCTACATTATAGGTCTCCGTTACATCCTCCTTCTGAGAACAGGAAGTCAGGCACGGCTTTTACAGTCAGAAACATTTACTGTGTTTTAACCCTGGTTAGCAGGGCAGCACGCACACACAGACCTACCTCAGGTGGAGGGAGGGAGCGAGAGAGGTAGAGAGAGAGAGGTGGGGGGAGAGGAAGAGAGGGGAGGATAGATGGGAGTTGGGGTGAAAAAGACAAAGGGGGAGAAAAAGACAGAGGGAGAGATATTAGTGCCCCCTCCCTCCCTCTCTCTCTCTCTCTCTGCTCTGCTTGTTTTTACCAGAGAGCAAATGATAGAGTCCTCAGTTAGAGGGGAAGTGCTTTTTTATGGGGCTAACCTGTCTCTGGTGGGGCATTCCCAAAAACCCTAACCCCCAAAACCCTAAACCTAACTCTAACCCCTAAACCCTAAACCCTAACTCCAAACCCCTGAACCTAACCCTATAAACTTAACCCTAACCCCAAAACCCTAAACCTAACCCCCAAACCATGAACTTAAACCTAACCCTAACCCCAAAACTCTAAACCTAACCCCAAAACCCTGAACCTAACCCTAAACCTAACCCCAAAACCCTAAACCTAACCCTTAAGCTTAAAATAACATTTGAACAAATTCAGGACATTACAAATTCATTTGTTTTCTGACTTTTTCAGGACATTATGGTGAAATGTAAGGATATTGGGGTGTAGGAAATGTAGGAAAACAAGTGTACACACCACTTGGCCTTAGGATCTCGACCAGCCTGTTATTTCCTATCGGCTTTTGGGGGATTAAAACATGCATAGTTAAGACTCCCCTTCTGAAGTGGGAATCCACATAAAAGAAAACAGGCTCGCAAATCTACCCCTCTCTCACTGCTTCTCTCTCGCTCACACACACACACACACACACACACACACACACACACACACACACACACACACACACACACACACACACACACACACACACACACACACACACACACACACACACACACACACACACACACACACACACACACACACACACACACACGCACACACTGTGGGGTTGAGGAGATGGGAATTCGAGCTGCAACTAATGCTCTTGTTACCTACAGCGAATTGAGTTCGAGCTCACCTATGGAAAGTTTGACTTTCGTGATGTAATGTCCCAACATACTCCCTCTGGGTTAATCCCTAATGGCACCCTATTCTCTAGTCAAATGTAATGCACTATATAGGGAATATGGTGCAATTTGGGACTGAGACTCTGCAATTCAAAGGAATATTCTGGGGATGTGGAAGCAACCAGCCTCATGCTCACACTGAGTAGAAGGTTTCCAATACATGGCTGCACACTGTCACAATGCTTCTACGTCAGCCACAACAGGCTGAGCGGGAATCAACCTGTTAAGGCACTCCTTACGTAAAGATGTGCACACACACACAGGCACGTATACACACACACACACATGCTAAGAGTGCCCTTGGATAACTAGAGAAAGAGAGAGAGATATGCAAAACCACATGATTAACAACATTGGACACTTGATGGAACCAAAAACTTTCACCATTGATTTATATCTTACCTTTATTTAACTAGGCAAGTCAGTTAAGAACAAATTCTTATTTTCAATGAAGGCCTAGGAACAGTGGGTAGAACGACAGATTTGTACCTTGTCAACTCGGGGATTTGAACCCTGCCGCCCCTCACGCTTATCCTGGAATATACAAGGTCTGAGGTCATCTGCCTTTGGACTAAAGAAACATGTACATGAAAAAATAAATTAGAAATACAGAGATTGTCATCCTGTAGGAAACATGGTAGAGGAGATGGACCCACGGGTTGCCCTCTAGGTTGCAGAGAGCTGGTTGTCCCATCCACCAAACTACCAGGTGCAAAACAGGGAAGGTATAGAGTAGACCTATCTCACTCTATTAAATTAATCAAAACAGGAACATTTTTACATTTGGCTAGAAATTCAAAAGGAAATGATCTCAACAGAGAAAAATATCCTCCTGTGTGCTACCTATATCCCCCCAAATTGAGACTGCATGAAGAATTCTGCAAAAATATCCTCCATGTACAACGTAAAACACCAAATAAAGGATGCAGAGCACAATTAGGCCACAGAATTAGTCATAGTGAGTGTAATGTATACTGTAATTTTTCTATTGTTTATTCCACTTTTCTTTATTATCTATTTTACTTGCTTTGGCAATGTAAACATATGTTCCCCATGCCAATAAAGCCCTTAAATTGAAATTGAATTTAGAGAGAGCGAGAGAGAGAGAGAGAGAGATGGGAAATGAGTTTCCCATCAGCGTCTCTCCAGTCAGTTAGACCCCTGAGTGGAGACTCCTAAAGCCCATGGA
Source organism: Oncorhynchus masou masou (assembly GCF_036934945.1). Lineage (NCBI taxonomy): Eukaryota > Metazoa > Chordata > Actinopteri > Salmoniformes > Salmonidae > Oncorhynchus > Oncorhynchus masou. Next base: position 69,167,677 of record NC_088240.1, read on the forward strand.
ATAAACCCCAGAGACATGGGAAACCAGTTTCATCAAACTCTCTGTGTGTTCCATAGAGTCTGGGTGGACCCCTGCTCCCCTTCTCCCCTCCTCCCCCCTCGCCCATTAACAATGAGGGGATGTGTGAGAAAAGAACCAAGAAGTGTGGTTCTCCCTCCTCTCTCTGTCAGGCCAGGGGTGTAAATTCCACCCCACCCAGGGGCTCAGGATGAAGGGGAGGCTAAGACCTGTGTACCCCCTCCTCTCCCCAGCAGGATCCCCAGAAAGTAATGAAGGCCTGGGGCGGGAAGGCGGCTGGGGACCATTGGGGGGGCGGTCGGGGCTGGCGGGTTAGAGGATTCCAGCCTGATGGTGTGGAGAGGGTCTTTCTGTAACTCTCTGCAGGTAGCCAGGAGTATAGCCCTGAGGCAGGGATTCCTGAGCCTGCTCCCCTCATCACCTCTGACGACCGGGGTCTTAATCACACTGTTCACACACTCACACCTCACCCTGCATTTCCTTGCCCTCTCTTACTCTCTCCCTTCTGTCTCCCCACAACACTCTGTCTCCCTTCTGCTCTCTCTGCTCTGTCCCCATTCTCTGTCTCCCCAAAACACTCTGTCTCCCTTCTGCTCTCTTTCTTTACTCTCTTTCTCAACCTCTTTTCCCATCCACAGCAGCGAACTTCCTCTAAAATCCTTCTCAGTCTGTCTTGTACTCTTCTCCCATACTGTAACCAACTGTAATATACCTTAACCAACTATAATATACAGTAACCAACTAGACTTTATAGTAACCAATTATAATATACAGTAACCAAATATAATATACTGTAACCAACTATACTTTACAGTAACCAACTATAATATACAGTAACCAACTATAATATACAGTAACCAACTATAATATACTGTAACCAACTATAATATACAGTAACCAACTATAATATAGCGTAACCAACTATAATATACAGTAACCAATTCTAATATACAGTAACCAACTATAACATAATGTAACCACCTATAATATACAGTAACCAACTATAATATAATGTAACCAACTATAATATACAGTAACCAACTATAATATGCAGTAACCAATTATAATATACAGTAACCAACTATAATATACAGTAACCAATTCTAATATACTGTAACCAACTATAATATACAGTAACTAACTATAATATAGGGTAACCAACTATAATATAGGGTAACCAACTCTAATATACAGTAACCAACTATAACATAATGTAACTGTCACGACTTCCGCCGAAGTTAGTCCCTCTCCTTGTTTGGTTTTGTCTTGTCTTCCATCACACCTGGTTCCAATTCCATCAATTACATGTTGTGTATTTAACCCTCTGTCCCCCCCCCATGTCCTTGTCTGTAATTGTTTCTCGTTGTGCTTGTGCGCGGTATGCTGGTGATTACCGGGTTTTGTATAACCCATTTCATGTATTGTTCTGTTGACGGTGGTTTATGTTGATTAAACGACACTGTTGTAAATCAGTTTTCGCTCTCATGCGCCTGACTTCTCTGCCGCCAGTACGCACCTCATTACAGAATTACGGACCCAAACTATGGAGTCAGCAGGAGCAGGTACCCCGGGTATAGGGGTGGAGGAGCACGTCCGGGAGCACGCAGCAATGCTCCACCATCTTGGCACCGCCATGGATCGAGTTGTCCAGACTACGGACCGCTGGGAGAGACAGGGAGTTCTTCCAGCGCCTCCACCAGCACAACCAGGGTCTCCACTACGCGCCCCTCCTTCTCCTGGTCCCAGTGGGACTCGTCTCTCCCTGCCCCAGGAATATGGTGGGAAGGCTGCGAACTGCCAGGGGTTTCTTTTACAACTGGACCTATACCTGGCCACCGTCCACCTGGCTCCTTCAGGCCGTGAGAGTGTGTCCGCCCTCTTCTCATGCCTCACCGAGTTTGAGGAGTTCACCCACTGTTTCCGGGTAGTCTTCGACCCCCCGCCTGAGGATAGAGCAGCGGGTGAGCGGCTCTTCCATCTGAGGCAGGAGACGGGAAGCGCCCAGGAGTTCTCCCTGGACCCTGGCTGCCGTTGTGGGATGGAACGACAGGGCCCTGATCGACCATTACCGCAGCAGTCTGCGCGACGACGTCCACCGGGAGTTGGCCTGCAGAGGCACAACCCTCACATTCGGCAAGATGGTGGACCTATCCATCCGTCTGGACAACCTGCTGGCTACCCGTGGACGTTCAGATCGAGGTTTGGTGGTTCCATCCCCCCGCACTCCCTCTCTGACACCCATGGAGCTGGGAAGAGCGGTGAGCAGGGAGACGGGAGGGGGAAGAAACCTAGAGAGGAACCAGGCGCAACCAGGGCTGGAAAAACCTTGGATCATAGCTATTCTAACTTCCTCGACGCATATAAGGCCCTGCCCCGCTCTCCTTTCGGAAAAGCAGACCACGACTCCATTTTGTTGATCCCTGCCTACAGACAGAAACTAAAACAAGAAGCTCCCGCGCTGAGGTCTGTTCAACGCTGGTCCGACCAATCTGATTCCACACTCCAAGACTGCTTCCATCACATGGACTGGGATATGTTTCGTATTGCATCAAAAAACAACATTGCCAAATACGCTGATTCGGTGAGCGAGTTCATTAGAACGTGCGTTGAAGATGTCGTTCCCATAGCAACGATTAAAACATTCCCAAACCAGAAACCGTGGATTGATGGCAGCATTCGCGTGAAACTGAAAGCGCAAACCAATGCTTTTAATCAGGGCAAGGTGCCCGGAAACATGACCGAATACAAAAAGTGTAGCTATTCCCTCCGCAAGGCAATCAAACAAGCTAAGCGTCAGTATAGAGACAAAGTAGAATCTCAATTCAACGGCTCAGACACAAGAGGTATGTGGCAGGGTCAACAGTCAATCACGGATTACAAAAAGAAAACCAGCCCCGTCACGGACCAGGATGTCTTGCTCCCAGGCAGACTAAATAACTTTTTTACAGTGCCACTGACACCAGGTAGAGATTATAACAGAACATGGCCAAGATGTTCAAATGTTCATAAATGACCAGCATGGTCCAATAATAATAAGGCAGAACAGTTGAAACTGGAGCAGCAGCACAGCCAGGTGGACTGGGGACAGCAAGGAGTCATCATGTTAGGTTGTCCTGAGGCATGGTCCTAGAGGCTCAGGTCCTCCGAGAGAGAGAATGAAAGAGAGAAAGAGAATTAGAGAGAGCACACTTAAATTCACACAGGACACCAAATAGGACAGGAGAAGTACTCCAGATATAACAAACTGACCCTAGCCACCCGACACATAAACTACAGCAGCATAAATACTGGAGGCTGAGACAGGAGGGGTCAGGAGACACTGTGGCCCCATCCAAGGACACCCCCGGTCAGGGCCAAACAGGAAGGATATAACCCCACCCACTTTGCCAAAGCACAGCCCCCACACCACTAGAGGAATATCTTCAACCATCAACTTACCATCCTGAGATGATTTGAAATCAAATCAAAGCAAATTGTATTTGTCACGTACACATGGTTAGCAGATGTTAATGCGAGTATAGCGAAATGCTTGTGCTTCTAGTTCCGACAATGCAGTAATTTCCAACGAGTAATCTAACCTAACAATTTCACAACAATTACCTTATACACACAAGTGTAAAGGAATGAATAAGAATATATACATAAAAAATATATGAATGAGTGATGGTATAGAACGGCATAGGCAAGATGCAGTGGATGGTATAGAGTACAGTATACATATGAGATGAGTAATGTAGGGTATGTAAACATTATATAAAGTGGCATTGTTTAAAGTGGCATTGTTTAAAGTGGCTAGTGATACATTACATCAAGATGACAAGATGCAGTAGATGGTATAGAGTACAGCATATACTGTAACCAACTATAATATACTGTAAGCACACATAATAGTCCTCCAGGATAGTTGCTGTGAAAAACACTAAGAAAGTTATATCACTTGCAAACACACACCCAGACACACTGAACACCCCCCCCCAAACAATGGATCCCCTCTCCAATCTACCTTCCATTATTAATTTGCATTCCTTCCCCCTCTCCCCCTCCCCTCCTCATCTTGGGGGTCTAACTCACAGCTCTCTCCCGGAGATAGGAGCCCAGCCCCTGGCCACTGCACCCCCCCCCCCCAATCCCACTGCAGACAAACATTAGCCTGGACCGAATAAAACCTCATAAAGGCTAATGTTGCGCTAACATGCCACTCGCCAGGGGTGGGCCATGTCAGGTCACGGTTTGGAATATAGCTGGCGCTAACCAAAGTTAATTACACTCCCACCGGGGTGGTGAGACAAACACACACACACATGCACATAAACACACACACGCAGGCATGCATGCACGCACACACTCAAACACACACACACCGGGTGGGGTGATTCCCGTTCCCGGTTTGTTAACTCCCTCCGGGCTATAACGTCTAACGTGGGGACGACCCATGGAGCCACAAAACGGCAGGAAGTGGGTTTTAATTTCCTTTATGCCTATCTGATTACCCACAAATCCCTTTGGGCTCCTTCAGACACAAAAAGTCCCCCTATCTGCTCTCTCCGTCTCTCTCAGCCCTAGAGGAGAGAACAGATCTCCAAAACTCATCTAATACAATAGAGAATAATCTCTGTAACTCAGAAGAGAACCCCCTGACTTCTGACACCTGGGTCACTTGGCAACAGCATGAGATTTCCTTCTTAAAATATCTCCACATTGTCTGCTATAAAAGGGAGTGTTGCCATTAGTTTAGTTGTTGTACACTAATGGAGGGTTTTCCAGACCCAGGTTATTAAGCTTCACTCCTGGACTAAAGCACTTTCCAGTGAGATTGTCTATTGAAAATTACGTCCATGATTATAGGCTCATTTGTCTGGGTTTGGGAATCCATCATAACTGGTGGAATGTTGCATATACAGTGATATGAAATGTATTTGCCCTCTTTCTGATCTTCTCTATTTTTGCATAACTTTGATAATGAATGTTATCAGATCTTCAACCAAAACCTATAATGAGTTAAAGGTAACAAATAACACAAACATGACATATTTAAAGTTATAAAACAAAGCTATAAAACATCCTATGGGTCCTAATCACTGCATTGCACGGTAAGAACCTCATTCCAACAGTCAAGCATGGTGGTGGTAGTGTGATGGTTTCTGGATGCTTTGCTGCCTCAGGATCTGGACGACTTGCCTTAATAGAAGGAACCATGATTTCTGCTCTGTATCAAATAATTCTACAGGCGAATATCAGGCCATCCGTCTATGTGCTGAAACTGAAGTACAGCTGGGTCATGCAGCAAGACAATGATCCAAAACACACAATCAAGTCAACATGGAAATGGCTAAAAAGCAACACATTTGAAGTGTTGACATCAGAGGGGTGAGTGATAGGTGAGTGACATATAGATGGACAGATTAATATCAAAACCTTTTTTTGAATCCTTAGTATCTGGCTGTACATTAGCTGAGAATGTGGTCCGTCTGGTCTGTGTCAGGTATCCTATGGGTTTGTGTTGTGTGGTCAATCAACAGGAAGTGAGGTTTAATCAGAGCAGGAAGTAAGTGGGATATGTGCTGTATCCACCATGCTAACACACATTGATCCTCTTGCAGTTTACTTAATTTATTTGTTTTCCTAAAGCTCTGGAGGGAGTAAACAAATCCTGTTCATGTTTCCAGCTGTAAACATGGTATATAATGGAATTAGGCTCGTTAGTGTGTGTGTGCATGTGTGCATGTGTGTGTGTGTGTGTGTGTATATGTGTGAGTGTGAGTAATAAACACGGTCTCGCTCATTTGTTCCGCTGTGCGGGGTCATGGTGGTAAAGCTCTCTTCCTCTCCATTGGGTGTGTGTGTGTGGTGTCCCACTCCCCGGAGGAAGCATCCGTGTGGCCTCCACGGCTGCATGTTCACTGGCCTGACAACCAGGTAACAACCATGGAACCATCTGCCTAGGGACAAGCGAACCGCCACCATGGACTCTCTCTGTGATGTGCGTGTGTGTGTGTGTGTGCATGCCTGGTAATATAATCTGTGAGGTAGAGCACATGCTGTGTCCTAAACACACCGTTTAGATGACATCATAGCTCATAGACACAGAGGCTTAATAGCAGGTAATGCACATCGGCTGCATCCCAAATGGAAACCTATTTCCTACATAGTGCCTTACTTTTACATAGTGCCTTACAACTTGGAAAGTTGTAAAGAGAGTTTATCCATGTTTGGACCACCAGACAGAAACAGAACCGTTCAACATAGACTGTATCTGGTCTGGAGGGAAGGACCTCTATTTCAGGTGAGCCCTAAATTCAGCCAGCGGCATACCTTTATAATGAGAGGAATATCCCGCCAGCTATTCCAGCTCCACCACAGAGCACGGAGCTCCCTCTTCCAAGAACAGCTAAGCCCTGTTGTTCTCCTTCTTCCTTCTTAAGCTGTGTTGCAGCTAATATGACTAAACTACAGGAAAGACTCTTCTCTCCTCTCCTTTCCTCTCTACTGACAACGCACTGGTTCTCTTTTCCTTGTCTCACCAGGCCAGACACACTCGAGCCGCGTAAAGCTCCGCTCTGATCACACAATGAACCACCGACAGACAGACTGCCATGGGAGTTTGGGACACTGCCGAGCTGGAACATGTGTCGTCGCCGATACGGACTCATCTCTGAGTTTCTGTGAGCGCTGCTCACATCGGCCTTATTGAAAAAGGACCAAATATAGAATAAGAGTGCAACTAACACATTTAGGAAAAATCACTGATGACAACCATTTGTATCTCTTCAAGCGTGAATGCAGGCTTAGGAACCTTAGGATCATCTCTCTCCCTCTCCCTCTCTCTCTCTCTCTCTCTCTCTCTCCCTCCCTCTCCCCTCCCTCTCTCTCTCTCTCTCTCTCTCTCTCTCTCTCTCTCTCTCTCTCTCTCTCTCTCTCTCTCTCTCGCTCCCTCCCCCACTCTCTCTCTCTCTCTCTCTCTCTCTCTCTCTCTCTCTCTCTCTCTCTCTCTCTCTCTCTCTCTCTCTCTCTCCCTCTCTCTCTCTCCCTCCCTCTTTCTCCCCCTCTCTCTCCCTCTCTCTCCCTCTCTCTTTCTCTCTCTCTCGCTCCCTCCCCCCCCTCTCTCTCTCTCTCTCTCTCTCTCTCTCTCTCTCTCTCTCTCTCTCTCTCTCTCTCTCTCTATCTCTCTCCCCCTCTCTCCCTCCCTCTCTCTCTCCCTCCCTCTTTCTCCCCCTCTCTCTCCCTCTCTCTTTCTCTCTCTCTCGCTCCCTCCCCCACCTCTCTCTCTCTTTCTCTCTCTCTCTCTCTCCCCCCCTCTCTCTCCCTCCCTCTCTCTCTCCCTCCCTCTTTCTCCCCCTCTCTCTCCCTCTCTCTTTCTCTCTCTCTCGCTCCCTCCCCCCACCTCTCTCTCTTTCTCTCTCTCTCTCTCTCTCTCTCTCTCTCTCTCTCTCTCTCTCTCTTTCTCTCTCTCTCTCTCTCTCTCTCTCTCTCCCTCCCGCCCTCCCTCCCTCTCTTTGTCTCCCTCGCTCTCCCTCTCTCCCTCTCAGAGTTGTCAGTCTGGTTGCTGGACAAGTACCAGAGACCCTTATTGACGTTACAGCATTGGTCTCTAAAGACAGATCCACAGCTACTCAAGTCAGGTGTTTGTTTTTGTTCAAACCAGGAAGAGGAAGCAGGTATAACTGATTGCATCCCAAATAGCACCCTATTCACTATATAGTGCACTATTTTTGACCATAGCCCTGTTGGTCCTGGTTAAAAGTGGTGCACTGTATAGGGAATAGGGTGCCATTTGGGACACACTCAGAGTTATACCTGCGATGCACATCTGTCTTTGAAAACACTGGGCAAAGCTTCCTGACTGAAGAACCACAGACCAGACAGACAGCTCAACCTGTCATTCTGTCAAACAACCTTTTCTCACTCTGACTCACTTTATACTCACACAGACGAATGTTTACACGCTTGCATAGACTACACACACTTGTATACACATGCACACAATTGTACACATGTACACACACCTTGTTTGGCTCTAAATCTTTGTTTGTTACGTGCTAATTTGTGCTTTACTAGCTACTATCTGTATTACTAGCATGAGTAAACACACACTCATGTTCATGTTCTTATAGGGAACAAACAAACAGTCCTGTCGCTCCTACAAAAACAAACACTCTCCTGGTAAAAGAGAAATCCCCACAACAACTAAAAAATGCTGTTAGACGGTGAAGTCTAATATTCAACTCCTTCCTTATTCCAAAGCCTGTCGGTTTCAAAGTCACTGGAATCTGACCTCATTAAGGTCATCCTGGGGGGAAAAAGACAATTACACGGGATATCATCTAAGTGCGAGTAATACATGTAGCATAAAGACCTGGAGAAGAAAGGAATTTGAAGGGCACTCATTTGCTGTAGCTTTGAACAGAACCTCCGGAGCGTTCAGGCTCTCTCTGATGACAGGCAGATGGCATTCTCTGATAATGGCTGTTCATCATCACCTCCATGAGCACACACACACACACACACACACACACACACACACACACACACACACACACACACACACACACACACACACACACACACACACACACACACACACACACACACACACACACACACACACACACACACACACACACACACACACACACACACACACACACACACACACACACACACACACATGCAGGCACACACACTCATACACACATACATTCAGGCACACACATACAAGCATGCACAAACAACAATGACGAGACAGCCTACAGGGTGGAGGTGAGGGCCCTGGAGGAGAGGTGCCAGGAAAATAACTTCTCCCTCAATGTCAACAAAACTAAGGAGCTGATCGTGGACTTCAGGAGATAGCAGATGGAGCATACCTCGGCATACACATCACTGAAAATCTGAAACCGTCCACCCACACAAACAGTGTGGTGAAGAAGGTTCAACCTCAGGAGGCTGAAGAAATTCAGCTTAGCTCATAAGACCCTCATAAACTTTTACAGATATACTATTGAAAGCATCCTGTTGGGCTGTATCAGCGCCTGGTACGGAAACTGCACCGCCCACAACCACAGAGCTCTCCAGAGCTATGGATGAAAGGACTGACCAAAATGATTGTTTTAACCATGTTATGAGGCTATACAGTGTTTGTTTACATTGGATGTTTACAGACATTGGAGTAAAACACGCTTATATTTTGGGTTCCCATGGAGGGTGACAGTTGAACGAAGCTAATTTATAAGTTCAAAAATGGATGTAGCAACAGACCGCCCATTTAAATCAAACAAAAGTGTGCAAGTTTGAGCAGGTGTTCATTAGGCCTATGGATTTACTTTTTTATCAGCATGAATTAGGTTGAGCAATAAATGCCCCACTATTATTCTATAGGTTGGGATCCGCACTATGCAGCTGTTGCAAGAGCATATTTTTCACTGGCTGTCCACTGGTTTCAAAAACAATGATGTATAGGCAGCTTAAACTTCTTGAATTCAACCATTAGTGGGTTCAAATACACATTTAGATTTGTGAACAGCCATCGACAACAACCACAATCGGTAAAGCTCAAATAGCTAAAAGAGAGAGTAGCAGTGTGATTCACATCAATGCACTATGAAGATTCCAATAATAAGTGATATCTGTATCGCCGTAGACTACACACCACTGCTGTCATCCTTTATTCAAGTTGGATAATTTTTGGATGCTGACAGCAGTCGCACCATTGCAAGGCATAGCTTGGACTGTAGGCTACAAAAGCCTATTCCTGCTCTTTTCCCGCGATCCATCAAACACATTTGGCGTGTCTTCATAGTGGTCTCTGACTTGTGATCAGACTCACTCAGGTGGAACAAACTTAAACTAGCACCTTTTTTTTCCATGCTGATTTGAATGTCATTGAGAAAACAGAGAAGTGTCAAATATTTTGTTTTGCAAACATCCTATCTGAATTTAGTTTTTCAAAAGTATCTGTAATCTGATTACAATATTTCTTATTACTGTTACCGGTATCCATTCCTCCCCAACCCTGTATGTACAGTATATACATATATATATGTTTATACTCCGGACTCCGACATTGATCATACTAATATTTAGATATTTCTTTATTCCATTCTTTTACTTCTAGATGTGTGTACTGTTGTGAATTGTTAGATACTACAGCACTGTTGGAGCTAGGAATACAAGCATTTCGCTACACCCACAATAACTTCTGCTAAATATGTGTATGCGACCAATAGAATTTGATTTGATTTGAAACACACACGCATGGCCAAGCAGGGTGGGACAGCCAGCGGGGAGTCAAGGAGGAGGGGAGTGAGTATGCACTAACCCCCTTCCCCCCTTCAACACATGGATAGAGCATGACTTCCACTTTGACCGCATCTCTTACTGTCTAACAAACTCCCCCTACCCAACTTATCCCACCTCATCCATAACCCCCCACCACCCTTCACCCCCTTTGCCCCCACTCCTTAAACCCCAACTAACCCACCAACCTTTCCTTCCCAAAACGGTGTAAAACACAGACAAATAGACCCAGGGGAGTGAGGCCATAAATAAAGTCAGGATGACAGATAGACAGAGTGGAGGGGAATAAAGAAAACATACAAAGTCTGTGACCAACAGGGACTCCTCCGCTCACGGCCCTCTCCGGCTGCAGGCTGGCTGGGTCTTAGTGTCAGTGTTCAGATGATGAAACACCCTGGGCCAACCAGAGAGGCATCATTTATTACACCCTGTTGAGAGGAATAGAAAACGTATGTCTGTACTGAACCCAAGCTATCAGGGAGGTAGTCTCTTCCTATGGTCAGATAGGACAGTCAGTTTGAAAGTAAAATAATTGCCTTTGTCGCTCTCTGTATCTGTCTTTGGATCTGTCTCTGGATCTGTCTCTGTATCTGTCTCTGTATCTGTCTCTGGATCTGTATCTGTCTCTGTATCTGGATCTGTCTCTGTATCTGTCTCTGGATCTGGATCTGTATCTGTATCTGTCTCTGTCTCTGTATCTGTATCTGTCTCTGTCTCTGCATCTGTATCTGTCTCCGGATCTGTCTCCGGATCTGTCTCCGGATCTGTCTCCGTATCTGTATCTGTCTCTGTATCTGTCTCTGTCTCTGGATCTGTCTCTGTATCTGTCTCTGTATCTGTCTCTGTCTCTGTATCTGTATCTGTCTCTGTATCTGTCTCTGTCTCTGTCTCTGTATCTGTCTCTGGATCTGTCTCTGTATCTGTCTCTGTCTCTGTCTCTGGATCTGTATCTGTATCTGTCTCTGTATCTGGATCTGGATCTGTCTCTGTATCTGGATCTGGATCTGTATCTGTATCTGTCTCTGTCTCTGTCTCTGTCTCTGGATCTGGATCTGTCTCTGTATCTGTCTCTGTATCTGGATCTGGATCTGTCTCTGTATCTGGATCTGGATCTGTATCTGTCTCTGTCTCTGGATCTGTCTCTGGATCTGTCTCTGTATCCGTATCTGTCTCTGGATCTGTCTCTGTATCCGTATCTGGATCTGTCTCTGTATCTGTCTCTGTCTCTGTCTCTGTATCTGTATCTGTCTCTGGATCTGTCTCTAGATCTGTCTCTGTATCTGTCTCTGGATCTGTATCTGTCTCTGTATCTGTCTCTGTTTCTGGATCAGTCTCTGTATCAGTCTCTGTATCTGTCTTTGTTTCTGGATCAGTCTCTGTATCTGTCTCTGTATCTGTATCTGTATCTGTATCTGTATCTGTATCTGTCTCTGTATCTGTCTCTGTATCTGTCTCTGTATCTGTCTCTGTATCTGTCTCTGGATCTGTCTCTGTCTCTGGATCTGTCTCTGGATCTGTATCTGTATCTGTATCTGTATCTGTCTCTGTATCTGTATCTGTCTCTGGATCTGTATCTGTATCTGTCTCTGTATCTGTCTGTATCTGTCTCTGTATCTGTCTCTGGATCTGTCTCTGGATCTGTCTCTGGATCTGTCTCTGGATCTGTCTCTGGATCTGTCTCCGGATCTGTCTCCGGATCTGTCTCCGTCTCTGTATCTGTATCTGGATCTGGATCTGTCTCTGGATCTGTCTCTGGATCTGTCTCTGGATCTGTCTCTGGATCTGTCTCCGGATCTGTCTCCGGATCTGTCTCTGTATCTGGATCTGTATCTGTATCTGTATCTGTCTCTGTCTCTGTATCTGTATCTGTCTCTGGATCTGTCTCTGGATCTGTCTCTGGATCTGTCTCCGGATCTGTCTCTGGATCTGTCTCTGTATCTGTATCTGTATCTGTCGCTGTCTCTGTCTCTGGATCTGTCTCTGTATCTGGATCTGGATCTGTATCTGTATCTGTCTCTGGATCTGTCTCTAGATCTGTCTTTGTATCTGTCTCTGTATCTGTATCTGTATCTGTCTCTGTATCTGTATCTGTCTCTGTCTCTGTTTCTGGATCAGTCTCTGTATCAGTCTCTGTATCTGTCTCTGTTTCTGGATCAGTCTCTGTATCTGTCTCTGTATCTGTCTCTGTATCTGTCTCTGCATCTGTCTCTGGATCTGTCTCTGTTTCTGTCTCTGGATCTGTCTCTGGATCTGTCTCTGGATCTGTCTCCGGATCTGTCTCCGGATCTGTCTCCGGATCTGTCTCCGGATCTGTCTCCGGATCTGTCTCCGGATCTGTCTCCGGATCTGTCACTGGATCTGGATCTGTATCTGTCTCTGTCTCTGGATCAGTCTCTGGATCTGTCTCTCTACTACAACTGCTCCACGAGTGCCAGTGACATGGGTTCTGCTGTGATGCTGTGGTTGCACAGCCTTTCCTCTACAGGGAGCCAGGTTTTCTCACTTATCCTGTACTTCGTCAAGGTTTTTCTAAGGTTTTGATCAATAACCATGGACATAGTTTACCATGGTGTACTGTCGATTTAGGGTCAGATAGCACTGCATTTTGCTTTGTGCTTGTGTTTCCCAATAAGTAATTTAGTTTTGTTTTGACTGTGTTGTAATTTGGTTTATTCTGATTGATTGGATGTTCTGATCCTGAGGTTTCAGTGTGTTAGTAGAACAGGTTTGTGAACTCAGCCCCAGATGGATGAGTAGACTCTTTTCTTTGCTCATCTTTTGGCATTGCAGGGCTTAGTAATGATATGAGTGGGGTCACTGTATTATAGATGTTTCCAAAACTTAATGGCTCTATTTTGAGTTTTTATTATTGGTGGATATCGGCCTAATTCTGCCCTGCATGCATCGTTTGTAGTTTTCCTTTGGATATGTAGGAGAATCTTACAGAACTTTGAATTCAGGATTTCAATAGATGTTAGTCCCATTGGGTGAAATGTTGTTTTGCAAGTTGATCCCACACCCCACTGCTATAATGTGCAATTGCTTCAATGACACATTCAACTAGTTTTAGCCCAATTTTAATATGTATTTCAATTTGAATTAATTTTCTAATGGCATAGAATGTCCTGTGTGCTTTCTCTCTAAGTTCATTCACTGCCTCATTTAGGTTTCCAGTTGAGCTTTACTCTCTCTCTCTCTCCCTCTCTCTCTCTCCCTCTCCCTCTCCCTCTCTCACAGGGAGTGGCAATTGAATGCAAGCTTCCCACAAAAATGTTTTGTTAAAACATTTCTAGCCTGGATCTATCTATGGGTAACAGGGTTGATGTGTTGTGCTCAACCCACCAGACAATGACCAAAAAGAGTAGAAACAGCTCACCTGCTTTTAGTCTATGATTTGACAATTAGATATTCATTGTTTCTTTTGAAACAAATATTTAAAAAGGAATAGTTTCACCATATTAAAATGAGAGTTCAGTTCATGTAACAGGGTCGACCTTAAAATGAGAGTTCAGTTCATGTAACAGGGTTGACCTTAAAATGAGAGTTCAGTTCATGTAACAGGGTCGACCTTAAAATGAGAATTCAGTTCATGTAACAGGGTCGACCTTAAAATGAGAATTCAGTTCATGTAACAGGGTCGACCTTAAAATGAGAATTCAGTTCATGTAACAGGGTCGACCTTAAAATGAGAGTTCAGTTCATGTAACAGGGTTGACCTTACAACGAGGGACACTAATCACATGAAATAAATAATAATCTTCAGAAATGACTTTATCAAAGCAGCAAAATAAATAGGTCTTTACAAATGTGGGGATCAAGTGGGTTAAAATCTTCCTAGAAGTGACGCAAGCTTGACAGAGGGATACAGTGGTTCTTCCTTTAAAAGTTGTAGTTTGCTGCAGCACAGCTTGCAGGGTGCCTCAGAATTCTATGGTATGTTATTTAAGTGTCAGCCATTGTTGCCAGAATGACACAATTTATCACAATCTGCCACCATCGACCACAAACGGACGCGGCATAAGCTCAAAACTTATAAAGGAAGAACCACTATGTCAACATTCTGAATTTTGGCACTGTAGCAAGCCTTTTTCATATTCAAAATCAGATCTATTGAATTCTCCATGTAGTCTATATTAAAGGGCACATCCTGTCACGCTCTCACCTTAGTTCCTTTATTATGTCTTTGTGTTAGTTTGGTCAGGGCGTGAGTTGGGGTGGGTAGTCTATGTTCTTTTCTTCTACGTAGTATTTATGTGGTTGGCTTGGTATGGTTCTCAATCAGAGGCAGGTGTCGTTCATTGTCTCTGATTGAGAATCATACTTAGGCAGCCTGTTTTCCCCATTTTAGTTGTGGGTGATTGTTTTCTGTGTCTGTGTTTCCTCCATACAGAACTGTTTCGTTTTCGTTTCTGTCTTTCACTTTGTTATTTTGCATGTTAGTGTTCAGTGTCTTTTCATTAAAAATGACGAACACTTACGACGCTGCACATTGGTCCGATCTGTCATACTCCTCGTCAGAGGAAGACGAATTTTGTTACACTTCCATCTAATATAACAGGCTGTTAAATTCAATATTGGTGCACAATTTCTACTTACAATGTCAAAGGGCACTAATTTCATGGCACTTATTTTGTGTAAAGTACATTTCTAGGTTCCAACCCAAATGGTGACCTATTCCCTATATACTGCACTAATTATGAGCCCTGGTCAAAAGTAGTGCACTACAGAGAACAGGGTGCATTTGAAACCTAGTCTAGAACAGAACAGAACAGAACAGAGCCCATAACTGTCCATCTCCGTCCATTGTTTTTCACCATATGAAAACAGAGAATGTTTTAGTGCAAACTAAACCCAACCGACACCAAAGTGCTGCCAGTTTTTGGTGAAAGCAGATACACCGTTGTGTTTTGTTTGGCAGACAACTCAACACATGGCTCTATGGCCAAACATGTTCTGTCCCAGCCGAGAGAGAGAGAGAGAGAGAGAGAGAGAGAGAGAAAGAGAGAGAGAGAGAGAGAGAGAGAGAGAGAGAGACACGCGTACACACACACACAGGTATGTGTTTGCACGCACACACTTTTCTCACTCTCTCCAGAGTTCCGAACCCTGGGGAGCCTGGGCACACTGGGCTTCAGACTCACAGAGAAGTCTCCGTCTGAGTAGGACAAGAGAAACGGAGACAGACCGAGGACATCCTTGTCGTTAAGCAGTAAAGTACTAGTTTGAACCCGTGAACCCACAACCTTGACTGGACCAGCAACTAGACTAGAAACCACCTACCTAAACACACACTCTCAGTACTCCTCACCCTGAAAGACATTTCATGTCATTCAGCCATGCTCCCAGCAGATGTTGGGCAGGTGTCTCTTTCTTCACAAGCTGGGCATGAAACCACAAGCATTCTCTGAAATGTGTATGGCGAGCATGAAATAAATGATAAATACAAATTACCTTGCAGACGAGAAAGGGGCTGTGGTTTGTTACTCACAGCAGCCCCATGGTCGAGACACACTGAACACTGTACTTATGATGCTCTTCAGAGAGATTCATTCAGAATGTATTCAGACCCCTTCACTTTTTCCACATTTTGTTACTTTACATCCTTATTCTAAAAATGTATTAAACAGTTTTTTCCCCTTAAATTGTCCCCCCCCCCCCCAGAGGGCAGGCAGCATGCCCCCGATTATGCGTTGGGTTGACCGCACAACCCTCTGGTAAGTCCTGCTATTGAGGACAGTGCAATTGCCATACCAGGTGATACAGCCCAACAGGATGCTCTCAATGGTGCATCTGTAGAAGTTCATGAGGGTCTTGGGGACCAAGCCAAATGTATTCAGCCTCAGTCTGTGTGAAGGGACAATTTTAGGTTGTCAGTGATGTGCACGCTGAGGAACGTGAAGCTTTTAACCCTCTCCACTGCGGCCCTCTCGATGTGGATGGGGGAGTGCACTCTGCTGTCTCCTGTAGCGCATGATCAGCTCCTTAGTTTTATTGACATTGAGGGAGAGGTTATTTTCCTGGCACAACTTCGCCAGGGCTCTCACCTCCTGCCTGTAGGCTGTCTTGTCATTGTTGGTAATCAGGCCTACCACTGTTGTGTCGTCAGCCAACTTGATGATTGAGTTGTAGACGTTTGCAGCCACGCAGTCCTGGGTTAACAAGGAGTACTGGATTGGGATGAGCATGCACCACTGTGGGGCCCCCGTGTCAAAGATCAGCATGGCAGAGGTGTTTTTGCCTACCTTCACCACTTGGGGTCGGCCCATCAGGAAGTCAAGGACCCAATTCCACAGGGAAGGGTTCAGACCCAGGACCCTGAGCTTAGTGACGAGCTTGTAGGGCATTACTGTGTTGAAGGCTGAGCTGTAGTCAATGAACAGCATTCTTACATAGGTATTTCTCTTGTTCAGGTGGGATAGGGCAGTGTGCAGTGCAGTGGTGATTTCACCATCGGTGGATCTGTTCAGGCGGTGTATGAACTGTAGTGGGTCTAGGGTGTAATATGGAGGTGATATGGTCCTGAAATAGCCTCTCAAAACACTTCATGATGACAGAAGTGAGTGCTATGGGGCGACAGTAATTTAGTTCAGTTACCTTCACTTTCTTGGGTACAGGAACCATGGTGGACATCTTGAAGCAAGTGAGGACAACAGACTGGGATATGCAGAGATTGAATATGTCCGTCAGCGGAACCGCATCCGCGGCTCAATGTTGTTTTCCCCGAGGCAGGTTAATGTTTGTAGTTTATCTGGGAGCAAAGTGTCAGTATCCGCGACTTGGCCAGCTTTCCCTTTATAATCTGTGACTATCTGGAGTCCCTGCCACATACGTCTCATGTCTGAGCCGTTGAATTGTGACTCCACTTTGTCCTTGTACTGCCGTTTTATCTCTGATTGCCTTAAGGAGGTAATAGCTGGTCTATTTGTACACATTCATGTTCCCAGTCACCTTTTATTTTTTATTTAACCTTTATTTAACCAGGCAAGTCAGTTAAGAACAAATTCTTATTTACAATGATGGCCTAGGAACAGTGGGTTAACTGCCTTGTTCAGGGGCAGAATGACAGATTTTTACCTTGTCAGCTTGGGGGATTCGATCTAGCAACCTTTCGGTTACTAGCACAACACTCTAACCACTAGGCTACCTGCCGCCCCGTGTGGTGGTTCGCTCTTTCAGTTTTGCGCGAATGCTGTCATCTATCCACAGTTTTTGGTTTGGATAAGTTCTAATCGTCACAGTGGGAACAACATCCTCTATGCACTTCCTTTCACGCCCTGACCATAGAGAGCTGTTTATTCTCTATGTTGGTTGGGTCGGGGTGTGATTTAGGGTGGGTTATCTACGGGAATTGTATTTCTATGGTGGCCTGATATGGTTCCCAATCAGATGCAGCTGTTTATCGTTGTATCTGATTGGGGATCATATTTAGGTAGCAATTTTCCCATTGTGCTTTGTGGGACCTTGTCTAGATATAGTTGCCAGTGAGCATTATTATTAGCAGCGTCACGTTTCGTTTGTTCGTTTTGTTCTTTTGTTCTTTGAAGTTTTCATTTCCAAAATAAAGGATGGAAACATACCACGCTGCATCTTGGTCTACTCCCTATGACGAACGTGACACTTCCTGATGAACCCAGTCACCGAGTCAGTGTATACATCGATACTATTCTCATAGGCGACCAGAAACATTTCCCAGTACGCGTGATCATAAAATCTTGAAGTAATTGCTTAGACCAATATTACCACTGCTGCTTCCTGTTTAAATTTCTGCTTATAGGTGGGGAGGAGCAGAATGGAGGTGTGATCTGATTTGCCAAAGGGATGGCGGAGGAGGGCCCTCCCTTCTGCAAGGGAAGTCCCAGAAGGGAGAGTAGCAATGATCAAGAATTTGTGATACGCTTATAGCACAGGAGATGTGTTCATGGAATTTTGGTATCTTTTCCCTCATATTTCCTTTACTAAAGTCTCCAGCTACAATAAATGCGGCCTCAGGATATGCGGTTTCCAGTTTGCACATAGTCCAATGTAGTTCCTTGAGAGCCATCGCGGTGTTGGCTTGGGGGGGTAATGCGGTCGGCATTTGATGGTGAGGTTATTCCAGATCGGGAGAATAAAACGACTTGAGTTCCTGTACGTTACTACAATCACAACTGGAGTTGTTAATCATGAAACTAACCCCTCTGCCCCTCTGTCCGCGCAATAGACGGAGAACCTTGTTGGCTGAATGGATGGGGACAGTATATCCGGACAGAGCCATGATTCCATAAAACAGAGTATGTTACAGTCCATGATGTCTCTCTGGAAGGAGATTCTCGCACTGAGCTCATCTACTTTATTGTCCAGGGACTGAACTTTAGTGAGTAATATACTCGGAAGCGGTGGATGGTATACATGCCGACTAGGGCCCCACTTCTTCTTCCTCTTCTCCGGTGTTGATGTTTTGGTGCAGCCTCGGGATGAATATAGCTACCTCGGAAGTTCAAACAAAGGTTCCAGGTCAGTGAAGTAAAATTTCTGCTGAAATTTTCTGGTGAGTGACCGCCGATCTAATGTCAAAAAGTTATTTTCTTAAGGGCACTGCTCTGCAGCGTTAGCTGTGCCACCAGAGACTCTGGGTTCGCGCCCAGGCTCTGTCGCAACCGTCCGCGACCGGGAGGTCTGTGGGGCGATGCACAATTGGCCTAATGTCGTCCGGGTTAGCGAAGGTTTGGCCGGTAGGGATATCCTTGTCTCATCGCGCACCAGCGACCCCTGTGGCGGGCCGGGGGCAATGCGCCCTAACCAAGGTCGCCAGGTGCACAGTGTTTCCTCCGACATACTGGTGCGGCTGGCTTCTCGGTTGGATGCGCGCTGTGTCAAGAAGCAGTGCAGCTTGGTTGGGTTGTGTTCCGGAGGACGCATGACTTTCGACCTTCGTCTCTCCAGAGCCCGTACGGGAGTTGTAGCGATGAGACAAGATAATAGCTACTAACAATTGGATACCACGAAATTGGGGAGAAAAAAGGGGGTAAAATTAATTTTAAAAAACAAAAAAAAAGTTATTTTCAGCTCTGGGTAATAATACAAGAAACGTATTGTCTGTCTGTCCTATTTGCCTGCCTGTACATCCGCCTGGCTGCCTGTTCATCTGCCTGCCTGTCTCGGGCTTGGCAACCTGACCAACAGGGCAGAACGACCAACCAGGCCGAGACATGGCAGGGGAGCTGCCGTCTCTTCTCTAGTCTCTCTTCACATCTCTCTCCGCGTCGCTGCTGTTTTACGCCACATAGTTGGAGCCTGGAGGAAGAGGCTTATAACTGCCAGACCCAGTCAGGGGCCATTGGACCCACAGTTTGTTTAGCCATGAGTCATCTTTAAACAGCGCTCAGGTGCTTGCCTTTCTCCTCCTCCTGTGCTTTACCCACGCGGCACTGCATAGGATCTCTGCCAATGATGTCATGCGTATAGGCCTTGTATGCTGAAATGCCCCCACCAAAACATTTTTTTTTGTCAAAATAAATTAAATATGACTTTTTGTCTATGGTAACCAACAAGGGGTTTATGACAAGGTCAGTACACATTCACACACACCTAACTGTGATACTATCTGAAGCCTTGGTGACTATACAGCACAGTTACTGTATATGTTGTTCAATTGTTGTGTTAAACATGGTGGCCAGGCTTCATTACTGTATGCGTCTTCATCGGGCAGATTAATGTTCAAATGTTGCTGCCAGATACACAGATTCACTCTTACAGATTCACTCTTACACTCTTACACATCTGAGTGTGAGGTGGCCCTGACTGTGACCTCAATTGACCTGAATCTTTAGCATTTCACCTGATATCAGCCCTGTGTCAAATCCTTATTTCAAATATTTGAAATACTTGATATGGACTTGATTTAGCATACAGACGTCATACTTTTAGAATTATTCCATTGGCTTCATTGTAACTCACTCTATAAATCAAGGCCACCTAAACTATTTCAAACATTTGAAATATGTATTTGACCAAGTTCTGTATGATATCAACAACAACTATTTAGTGTGTTGTTCTTTTGGCATACAGTAGTTCTAGAGCTTCTAAGATTCTAAAACTAGTTCTAAAGCTCCATGGTTCTATTGCTTCTACTCATGAATCATATCTGGGAACCTTAGTCAGAGTTATGTGTTCTTTCTGTGTTCTGCGGCATGTTAATGAAGTGAGAGAACTATGAGAACATACTACAACTCTCTAGAACCCTTGAGAACTCTCTACATATCCAGACCTCTGGAGTGTCGGTCGTTCAATTCATGGTCGTCGCTGGTTCTACCTTTCCTCAGGACTCTACTAGGCACTAGGCTCGCTAAGGTTCTCTTTGCTGTTAAAGAAATCACAGATAGAGCCAACCTCTCTGTACTTCCCTTAAAAATAGCCTTTAAACAAAAGGTCCTCTTGCCTGGCCAACATCAACATCCAATAAAGCTCAAAGATAAACATGGAGCAGGCTCCGTGGCAGAGTAGATTTCATCCCCTGGGAGCCACAGCCAAGTCTCCTCCATCTGCTCAAACACAAACCTGCTGCCTGGGTTCCATGGGCTTCACAGTGAACTAATCCAGTCTTAAATAAATGGTACCTGGACCTGAGTGTGTGTTAATATGTGCTCCAGGTTGGTGGACTTCTGTCTGGTCATGTCCAGGGTGAGGGTTGTACCTTTCTAGTTATTGTCTGGTCATGTCCAGGGTTAGAGTTGTACCTTTCTAGTTATTGTCTGGTCATGTCCAGGGTTAGTGTTGTACCTTACTAGATATTGTCTGGTCATGTCCAGGGTTAGTGTTGTACCTTACTAGTTATTGTCTGGTCATGTCCAGGGTAAGGGTTGTACCTTACTAGTTATTGTCTTGTCAGGGTTAGGGTTGTACCTTTCTAGTTATTGTCTGGTCATGACCAGGGTTAGGGTTGTACCTTTCTAGTTATTGTCTGATCAGGGTTAGGGTTGTACCTTTCTAGTTATTGTCTGATCAGGGTTAGGGTTGTACCTTTCTAGTTATTGTCTGATCAGGGTTAGGGTTGTACCTTTCTAGTTATTGTCTGGTCATGTCCAGGGTTAGGGTTGTACCTTACTAGTTATTGTCTTGTCAGCGTTAGGGTTGTACCTTTCTAGTTATTGTCTGGTCATGTCCAGGGTTATAGTTGTACCTTTCTAGTTATTGTCTGATCAGGGTTAGGGTTGTACCTTTCTAGTTATTGTCTGGTCATGTCCAGGGTTAGGGTTGTACCTTTCTAGTTATTGTCTGGTCATGTCCAGGGTTAGGGTTGTACCTTTCTAGTTATTGTCTGGTCATGTCCAGGATTAGTGTTGTACCTTTCTAGTTATTGTCTGGTCATGTCCAGGGTTAGTGTTGTACCCTACTAGTTATTGTCTGGTCATGTCCAGGGTTAGTGTTGTACCTTTCTAGTTCTTGTCTGGTCATATCCAGGGTTAGTGTTGTACCTTTCTAGCTATTGTCTGATCATGTCCAGGGTTAGGGTTGTACCTTTCTAGTTATTGTCTGGTCATGTCCAGGATTAGTGTTGTACCTTTCTAGTTATTGTCTTGTCATGGTTAGGGTTGTACCTTTCTAGTTATTGTCTGGTCATGTCCAGGGTTAGGGTTGTACCTTTCTAGTTATTGTCTGGTCATGTCCAGGGTTAGGGTTGTACCTTTCTAGTTATTGTCTGGTCATGTCCAGGATTAGTGTTGTACCTTTCTAGTTATTGTCTGGTCATGTCCAGGGTTAGTGTTGTACCCTACTAGTTATTGTCTGGTCATGTCCAGGGTTAGTGTTGTACCTTTCTAGTTCTTGTCTGGTCATATCCAGGGTTAGTGTTGTACCTTTCTAGTTATTGTCTGGTAATGTCCAGGGTTAGTGTTGTACCTTTCTAGTTATTGTCTGGTAATGTCCAGGGTTGGAGTTGTACCTTACTAGTTATTGTCTGGTCATGTCCAGGGTTAGAGTTGTACCTTACTAGTTATTGTCTGGTCATGTCCAGGGTTAGCGTTGTACCTTACTAGTTATTGTCTTGTCAGGGTTAGGGTTGTACCTTTCTAGTTATTGTCTGGTCATGTCCAGGTTTAGTGTTGTACCTTTCTAGTTATTGTCTGGTCATGTCCAGGGTTAGGGTTGTACCTTTCTAGTTATTGTCTGGTCATGTCCAGGGTTAGGGTTGTACCTTACTAGTTATTGTCTTTTCAGGGTTAGAGTTGTACCTTTCTAGTTATTGTCTGGTCATGTCCAGGGTTAGGGTTGTACCTTTCTAGTTATTGTCTGGTCATGTCCAGGGTTAGGGTTGTACCTTTCTAGTTATTAGATATAGTATTATTTTCTTTGTGTCACTAAAACACAGTTTTAGTTTGCGGTTTGAGTATGTGATTGTATTCATAGCATTTGTTACAAATCTCACCACACTCATTAACAGTTAGGGAGAGTCAGATAGTGGGAGGTTTTAAAACGTCACTTTACGATCTCACTTTCATAATGTCTTTGACATTTAGCCAAGTGGACGCACAACAGGTGTTTTCTGTCATCACAAAGAGTGGAAAACGGTTCCAAGGTAAATATACAAGGTTCATAAAGTAAAGTATCAGTTGAAGAGGAAAACATGAGAGGTCCAACTAATAACATATTAAACTCCAGCTACCAGCTGCCAACTGGAACAACAGCACCGTCTAAAACAATTTCATGTGTGTCCTGGAAAAATGTGATAACTTAGGGTTTGGGTTTACTCTGTACTAAACTCATTTCAATCTCACAGGATACAGAATGAGATTTTACATTTGGATTCCGTTTTTTTATTTATTTTTTACAGTCCTTTTTATGGGTGACTGCTGGGTGTTTGTGTTCAAGAAGCAGTCAGTCTGACGGCAGGCATCCATGATGATTGCCAATAACTGACCCTGTTGTATATTATAATGACCCACTGCTGTAAGTGCAACTGCAGCTTCTGAGGCGTATTACAGGTCAGCTGCATGTGTGTGTGTGTGTGTGTGTGTGTCTCTGTGTGTGTTTGTGTATATATCTGCATGTGTATGTGTGTGTGTGTTTGTCTGTGTGTGTTTGTGTATATATCTGCATGTGTGTGTGTGTGTGTGTGTGTGTATCTCTGTGTGTGTTTGTGTATATATCTGCATGTGTATGTGTGTGTGTGTGTGTCTCTGTGTGTGTTTGTGTATATATCTGCATGTGTATGTGTATGTGTGTGTGTCTGTGTGTGTTTGTGTATATATCTGCATGTGTGTGTGTGTGTGTGTGTGTGTCTCTGTGTGTGTTTGTGTATATATCTGCATGTGTGTGTGTGCGTGCATATGTGTGCATCGGTATGCATGCGTTGATGTGCGCATGTGCGTCTGAGTGTGTGTGTGTGCGTGAGTCTGTGTGTGTGTGTGTGTGTGTGTGTGTGTGTGTGTGTGTGTGTTTCCGTGCATTTCACCAATCTGCTACTGACCTGTCGCTCTTTGCCAGCACACATATGTTTGGCTGCTGCCCTCTGAGACAAAGTATGGAATCTGGTAAGATAAACATAAAGGACGGTGCTACATGCTCAACAAGAACTGTATTCTGTGGATCTCACAGATAGTATAGGGGAATGGTATGGGACACAAGTGAGAACTATACTGTAATTGTTCAGTATTGATTCCCGTTTCCCCTCTCTCCATGTTAGACACTGAAAAACCACTACACTAAATCCTTTGTTATTGCCTACATGGACACCAACCATGTGGGATGTGAGTCAGTGTATTCCCTAGAATGTTCTAAATAACAACATTATTCCATTCACAGTATTATAGTTGGTGACCTCACTGGGGAGCCCTACACACCTCCAGTGGATCTGAGTGCATCCCAAATTGCAACCTATTCCCTTTATAGTGCACTACTTTTGACTAGAGCCCTATGGTCAACAGTAGTGTACTATATAGGGAACAAGGTGCCATTTGGGACGCATCCTAACGAATGGGAGATGACATCACAAAGAAGGGGAATTTGATTACACTGTATATGGAAGCAGGCAGTGCAGACCTGTGAGCCCAGCGCTGCTGGCCATCTGGACAGAGAGCGGCAGAGGCAGTAGAAATAAAAGGGTCAATTCAATAACATGAATATATGTGCGTGCATATATATGTGTGTTTATGTGCGTGTATGTGCACGTGTGTGTGTGTACGGCTAGTCCAGCGCACCCTGATAAGAAGTTAACCTGATGAGGGCCCTGCACGAGGCCAGAGAGGTTGGTTGATAGATGGGCTGGGTGTAGGTATTTCCACAAATGGAAAAGAAGTGTGTGTGTGTGTGTGTGTGTGTGTGTGTGTGTGTGTGTGTGTGTGTGTGTGTGTGTGTGTGTGTGTGTGTGTGTGTGTGTGTGTGTGTGTTTTTGTGTTTGTGTGCGTTTGTAAGGGAAAAAGAGAAAAGAAGAGAGTGGAGGAGAGAGAGAAAGAAAAGGAAAGAGAGAGAGAGAAAGAGAACGTGGACGTGGAGGGCGAAGAAAGGAGAAAGAGAGAGATAGAGTCTAGATTGATCTCCACTTCTGACCACAGAAAACAAAAACAGGATGCTTTAGAGTTACTATGGGTCACTCAGTGTTTTGTCATTGTTTGTTTGTGTCTCCCCTTTCACCCACCCCCCACTAAACCACTAAAACACCTAAATATGCTTTGCAAGGTAATTCAATAAAGCAGTATGAACATGTTTGTGATATGTTGATAACCACAAAGGACGTTGACTGATCAGTGGATATGGAACCTAAAAGTAAAAGAGAGAAGAGGAGAAGATGGCACCAGAGGGTAGAGCTGCCGTCTTATCGGCTCTTAACCAACTATGTTATTTTGTTTGTTTTTACACTTTGTTTGCAACTTGTTTTGTACATAATGTTGCTGCTACCGTCTCTTATGTCTCTGGACATCAGAACTGGGATTACTCACCTCAAATTGGATGAGGAGTTCTTGTGTCACTAAAACACAGTTTTAGTTTGCAGTTTGAGTATGTGAAGAGCTGTTCCGGGATTCCTCTGATGGCATCGAAGAGTACACCACATCAGTCACTGGCTTTATCAATAAGTGCATCGAGAACGTCGTCCCCACAGAGACTGTACGTTCATACCCCAACCAGAAGCCATGCATAACAGGCAACATTCGCACTGAGCTAAAGGGTAGAGCTGCCGGTTTCAATGAGCGGGACTCTAACCTGGAAGCTTATAAGAAATCTCGCTATGCCCTCTGACGAACCATCAAACAGGCAAAGCATCAATACAGGTCTAAGATCGAATCGTACTACACTGGATCCGACGCTTGTCGGATGTGGCAGGGCTTGCAATCTATTACAGACTACAAAGGGAAGCGTAGCTGAGAGCTGCCCAGTGAAACAAGCCTTCCAGATGAGCATAATAACTCCGATGCTCACTTCGAGGCAAATAACACTGAAACATGCATGAGAGCATCAGCTGTTCCGGACGATTGTGTGATCACGCTCTCCGCAGCCGATGTGGGTAAGACCTTTAACCTCTTCGATATAGGGGACGCTCTTTTAATTTTTGGATAAAAAAACGTTCCCGTTTTAAACAAGATATTTTGTCACGAAAAGATCCTCGACTATGCATATAATTGACAGCTTTGGAAAGAAAACACTCTGACGTTTCCAAAACTGCAAAGATATTAACTGATGCTACAGGCAAAACCAAGATGAAATTTCAAACAGGAAATGGCCCAGATTTTGAAGGCGCTGTGTTCCAATGTCTCCTTATATGGCTGTGAATGCGCCAGGAATGAACCTACACTTTCTTTTCCCCAAGGTGTCTGCAGCATTGTGACGTATTTGTAGGAATATCATTGGAAGATTGACCATAAGAGACTACATTTACCAGGTGCCCGCTTGGTGTCCTCCGTCGAAATTATTGCGTAATCTCCAGCTGCGTGCATTTTACCATTTGCTTCAGAGGAAAAAGTCAACTGCCACGAATTTGTATTTTTTATTTTTTTATTTAACCTTTATTTAACCAGGTAGGCAAGTTGAGAACAAGTTCTCATTTACAATTGCGACCTGGCCAGGATAAAGCAAAGCAGTTCGACACATACAACGACACAGAGTTACACATGGAGTAAAACAAACATACAGTCAATAATACAGTATAAACAAGTCTATATACGATGTGAGCAAATGAGGTGAGATAAGGGAGGTAAAGGCAAAGAAAAGGCCATGGTGGCAAAGTAAATACAATATAGCAAGTAAAACACTGGAATGGTAGATTTGCAGTGGAAGAATGTGCAAAGTAGAAATAAAAATAATGGGGTGCAATGGAGCAAAATAAATAAATAAATTAAATACAGTAGGGAAAGAGGTAGTTGTTTGGGCTAAAATATAGGTGGGCTATGTACAGGTGCAGTAATCTGTGAGCTGCTCTGACAGTTGGTGCTTAAAGCTAGTGAGGGAGATAAGTGTTTCCAGTTTCAGAGATTTTTGTAGTTCGTTCCAGTCATTGGCAGCAGAGAACTGGAAGGAGAGGCGGCCAAAGAAAGAATTGGTTTTGGGGGTGACTAGAGAGATATACCTGCTGGAGCGTGTGCTACAGGTGGGAGATGCTATGGTGACCAGCGAGCTGAGATAAGGGGGGACTTTACCTAGCAGGGTCTTGTAGATGACATGGAGCCAGTGGGTTTGGCGACAAGTATGAAGCGAGGGCCAGCCAACGAGAGCGTACAGGTCGCAATGGTGGGTAATATATGGAGCTTTGGTGACAAAACGGATTGCACTGTGATAGACTGCATCCAATTTGTTGAGTAGGGTATTGGAGGCTATTTTGTAAATGACATCGCCAAAGTCGAGGATTGGTAGGATGGTCAGTTTTACAAGGGTATGTTTGGCAGCATGAGTGAAGGATGCTTTGTTGCGAAATAGGAAGCCAATTCTAGATTTAACTTTGGATTGGAGATGTTCGATATGGGTCTGGAAGGAGAGTTTGCAGTCTAACCAGACACCTAAGTATTTGTAGTTGTCCACGTATTCTATGTCAGAGCCGTCCAGAGTAGTGATGTTGTACAGGCGGGCAGGTGCGGGTAGCGATCGGTTGAAGAGCATGCATTTAGTTTTACTTGTATTTATGAGCAATTGGAGGCCACGGAAGGAGAGTTGTATGGCATTGAAGCTTGCCTGGAGAGTTGTTAACACAGTGTCCAAAGAAGGGCCAGAAGTATACAGAATGGTGTCGTCTGCGTAGAGGTGGATCAGAGACTCACCAGCAGCAAGAGCGACCTCATTGATGTATACAGAGAAGAGAGTCAGTCCAAGAATTGAACCCTGTGGCACCCCCATAGAGACTGCCAGAGGTCCGGACAGCAGACCCTCCGATTTGACACACTGAACTCTATCAGAGAAGTAGTTGGTGAACCAGGCGAGGCAATCATTTGAGAACCAACCACCTCGAATTATTTATCATCGAATAGATATGTGAAAAACACCTTGAGGATTGATTCTAAACAACGTTTGCCATGTTTCTGTCGATATTATGGAGTTAATTTGGAAAAAAGTTTGGCGTTGTAATGACTGAATATTCGGGGGGTTTTCTTGGCCAAACGTGATGAACAAAATGATTTCTCCTACACAAATAATATTTTTGGAAAAACTGAACATTTGCTATGTAACTGAGAGTCTCCTCATTGAAAACATCCTAAGTTCTTCAAAGCAAAGGTAAATGATTTTATTTGAATGCTTTTATTGTTTTTGTGAAAATGTTTCCTGCTGAATGCTAGGCTAACGCTATGCTAGCTATCAATACTCTTACACAAATGCTTGTGTAGCTATGGTTGAAAAGCATATTTTGAAAATCTGAGATGACAGTGTTGTTGACAAAAGGCTAAGCTTGTGAGTGAATATATTTCTTTCATTTCATTTGCGCTTTCATGAATAGTTAACGTTGCGTTATGGTAATGAGCTTGAGGCTATGATTACGCTCCCGGATACGGGATTGCTTGACGCAAGAAGTTAAACAGGTCAACATTCACAAGGCCACAGGGCCAGATGGATTACCAGGACGTGTACTCCGAGCATGCGCTGACCAACTGGCAAGGGTCTTCACTGACATTTTCAACCGCTCCCTGTCAGTCTGTAATCTCAACATTTTTCAAGCAGAACACCATAGTCCCTGTGCCCAAGAACACAAAGGTAACCTGACTAAAAGACTACCAACCCGTAGTAGTCACGTCTGTAGCCATGAAATGCTTTGAAAGGCTGGTAATGGCTCACATCAACACCATTATCCCAGAAACTCTAGATGCAATCTCTATTGCACTCCACACTGCCCTTTCCCACTTGGACAAAAGGAACACCTATGTGAGAATGCCATTGACTACAGCTCAGCGTTTAACACCATAGTGCCCTCAAAGCTCATCACTAAGCTAAGGACCCTGGGACTAAACACCTCCCTCTGCAACTGGATCCTGGACTTCCTGACGGGCCGCCCCCAGGTGGTAAGGGTAGGTAACAACACATCCGCCACGCTGACCCTCAACATGGGGGCCCTCAGGGGTGCGTGCTCAGTCCCCTCCTATACTCCCTGTTCACTCATGACTGCACAGCCAGGCACAACTCCAATGCCATCATTACGTTTGCTGATGACACAACAGTGGTAGGCCTGATCACCGACAACGATGAGACAGCCTATAGGGAGGAGGTCAGAGACCTGACCGTGTGGTGCCAGGACAACAACCTCTCCCTCAACGTGATCAAGAAAAAGGAAATGATTGTGGACTACAGGAAAAGGAGGACTGAGCACGCTCCCATTCTCATCGACGGGGCTGTAGTGGAGCAGGTTGAGAGCTTCAAGTTCCTTGGTGTCCACATCACCAACAAACTAACATGGTCCAAGCACACCAAGAGTCATGAAAAGGGCACGACAAAACCTATTCCCCCTCAAGAGACTGAAAAGATTTGGCATGGGTCCTCAGATCCTCAAAAGGTTTTACAGCTACACCATCAAGAGCATGGTATCACTGCCTGGTATGGTAACTGCTCGGCCTCTGACCACAAGGCACTACAGAGGGTAATGCGTACGACCCAGTACATCACCGGGGCCAAGCTTCCTGCCATCCAGGACCTCTATACCAGGCGGTGTCAGAGGAAGGCCCTAACAATTGTCAAAGACTCCAGCCACCCTATTCATAGACTGTTCTCTCTGCTACCGCACGGCAAGCGGTACCGCAGCGCCAAGTCTAGGTCCAAGAGGCTTCTAAACAGCTTCTACCCCCAAGCTATGAGACTCCTGAATAGCTAACCAATGGTAGCCATTTGAGATCGAGAGAGAGAACAACAACAACATACCTTAGTGAGAGAGAGATAGAGAGAGAGGCCTTCCAATGCAATCCAATAACTCTAATGACTATCTGGTACCGGACTGGTTGTAATCAAAGGCACCTGAATCGTGCTCCGTCTAATATCCCTTCAGAAGAGAATGGTAATAATACAAGCTCTGTTATTAGAGGACAACCTCCAAGGAATTTACCATCATCATCCAGGGTCTGCCCAGGGTCACCGGGGTATAAACACTTGTTATTGCTACTCCTCCACAGTCTGACTCAAATCACTTTCTCTTTTTTGTATTTTTTTTCTTGTTGAAGGAATCAATGTCCTCTGAACCATTCAGAACCCTAATCCTGGCTTGGATCATGAAAGAGACGGCCTTTGATACTAGTAAACCCGTTACAGACATGGTGACGAGTAATTATATAAAAAACATTGTTATTGGGGCTCCCGAGTGGCGCAGCGGTCTAAGGCACTGCATCTCAGTGCTAGAGGCGTCACTACAGACCTTGTTTCGATTCCATGCTGTTTCACAACCGGCCGTGATTGGGAGTCCCATAGGGCCCAGCGTCGTTAGGATTTGGCCTGGGTAGGCCATCATTGTAAATAAGAATTTGTTCTTAATTAACTGACTTGCCTAGTTAAATAAAGGTTAAATATATATATATTTTAAATGGTATTGTCTCCCACGGTTCTCTTCAATGAAAAGCATTAAGGAGAGTAAAGTATATCCACTGTGAATTATTTTGTACGGTTGTACCATGATCTGATCTCACACAGAGTCAGTGTGTTGCGGGATGGGATCCGAGAGAGAATGAGCCAATAGCTGGGTCTGTTCTAGGTGTGTTTATTTGGGTCTGATCCGCCCCGGAGCGTTTTACTAAGCTCCAGACGAAAGCCAGGTCATTGAGGGCATTGGCTTACACCATTACACCAGCAGCACATGACGTGGTCAAGCATCACAAGGCTTTACCTGGCTACGACCCATCCTCTCTATCCTCCTTGGCTTATGGAAAGACAGAGCATTGTGTTCCGTTTCTTTCTAATGCATGTCCCACCCGTGTGTGACATAACAGTATGTTGTAACACAGGGAGGTGGGCAGCAGGCCATGGTAATACTGCTGACTCTGTGAAATGGACAAGAAAGTTTAGACCTCTAGTTGTGATTAGCAAGTCCTCAGATCTATTACCTCCCCTCTCTCTTTTTCCCTTTCTCTCCCCCTCTCTCTGTCATTCCCTTCTTCCCTATGCAGTCCGTTTGACTGTACTGTAGCTCGCACTGTGGGCCAGCTGCCTTCCGAACACCATGTCCAATTTAAATTCTTCAGCGTTTTTATTCAGTTATCTAATTGAATCTGCACTGAGTGGGTCTTGGGCACGGGAAGAGTATTGTGGGTGGACAAGCAAAACAAATCGAGACCCCAGAAATGCCAGATTAGAAGCAGACCCTCCATGTGGCTTTTGTATGGAGCAGAGTAGAGTATAGAGGGGGTGAAACATAATACAAAGAGCCACAGATACTTTCTCTTTCTTTCTCTCTCTCCCTCTCTGTGTTGTGTGTGTGTTGCTGGGTGAGTGTGTGTTCTGCATCAGTATACATGTCTCTCTTCTCAGCCAAAAGGAACAAACCAACTATGAGAGTAAAACCGAGCTGAGCAGAGCAGAGAGGTGGGCATTGTTAACAAAGTACCACAAAGGGTAGGCCTACAAACGCTTCAAGTGCAGGCAAAGTGCTGCCTGCTGACTGTATATATGTGCCCCTTCTGGATTAAGCCACTTCACCTTGAAGTGCTTCGGCACATATCCAGCTGTGTAAACACTGGATGTGTCAGATGACCCCTAGGATTTAGTGCCCTGCATAAGGGGATCTGCTAAGGAAACAAACAAACAACTGAAATTTTAACCTACTATCTGCTGTGGTGTGGGGGTGTAATCAGATTGTGATTTTGGAGTTTTTGTGGTCTTTTTCTTCTCCCTCTCAGCCCGTTACCTATCACTGCACGGGGAAATCTTTCAGAGAAGTCTCAGGGGTTAACTTTGATCTTCGTGCTAAGAGTTCAGAATGATTGACAATCACGTAATAAAGGTTCCTATTTTGCTTAAATTTTATCCAGCAAGTCACTTGAGATGAATCATATATATTTTTAGAACGACTTTAAAGCATCCTATGGAGTTGTTATTTAGGTCAATTATAAGTTTTGGGATGTCATTTTGTGGGGTGTGGCTCATCTGTACACCCTATGAGCCGAGCATAGTTACACATAATTAGGGATCTGTGTTATTTCCTTGCCGTTGTCTAATAGACCTAAAGCCTCAGCAAGTCAAATATGACCAAAGACCTCCCTCAAGACTTCCTCAAAATCCCAACCATGACTAATGAGAACAGGGATAGAACTACAGTACATATGAGTCAGCAACTGATGCAATTAGACAAATACAAATACTTCTCCTAACAGTCTCACAAGAGACGAGATTGTATAATCTACATTAAATGAGGAAAAACAGAAAATAAATTCAACCTCTACAGTTTGGACGGGAAATGGGAAAAGACAGAATAGAACAGTCTGTACAGGACCTAAGTAAAACCAGTGTGTCTATGTATGTGGATGACTCAACACTACACACGTCAGCTATTACAGCCACTGAAATGACTACAGCACTTAACAAAAAGCTGCAGTTAGTTTCACAATGGGTGGCAAGGAATCAGTCCTAAATATTTCAAAAACTAAAAGCATTGTATTTGGGACAAATCATTCACTAAACCCTAAACCTCTATTACATTTTGTAATTAATAATGTGGAAATTGAGCAAGTTGAGGTGACTAAACTGCTTGGCGTAACCCTGGATTGTAAAATTTCATGGTCAAAACATGTTGATACAACAGTATAATAAAGCGCTGCTCTGTCTTCTTAACAACACTATCAACAAGGCAGGTCCTACAGGCCCTACATTTGTCGCACCTGGACTACTGTTCAGTCGTGTGCACGAGTGGTCTGTTTAAACTCCTGGCACACAGCTCGGACACTCATGCAAACCCCACAAGTGTTACGTTCTGACCTTTATTTCCTTTGTTTTGTCATTATTTAGTATGGTCAGGGCGTGAGTTGGGGTGGGCAGTCTATGTTTGTTTTTCTATGATTTGGGTATTTCTATGTTTCGGCCTAGTATGGTTCTCAATCAGAGGCAGGTGTCATTAGTTGTCTCTGATTGAGAATCATACTTAGGTAGCCTGGGTTTCACTGTGTGTTTGTGGGTGATTGTTCCTGTCTCTGTGTTTGCACCAGATAGGACTGTTATGGGTTTTCACATTTATTGTTTTGTTAGTCTATTCATGTATAGTTTTCTTTATTAAATAACCATGACTAGAAACCACGCTGCGCTTTGGTCCGCCTCTCCTTCAAGTCAAGAAAACCGTTACAGGGCAGCAGCAGGAGCAGCGAAATAAAGACTTCTGGACTTGGAAAGAAATCCTCCACGGGAGAGGACCCTGGGCAAAGCCAGGGGAGTGTCGCCGCCCCAAGGTGCAGCAGGAGAAGCGTCAGCAGGAGCAGCGCGAGGAGGAATGGACATGGGAGGACAAATTGGACGGAAAAGGACCCTGGACACAGCCTGGAGAATATCGCCGCCCCAAAGAAGTGCTGGAGGCGGAGAAGGCAGAGAGGCGCTGGTATGAGGAGGCAGCATGGCGGCCTGGATGGAAGAACGAGAGTCAGCCCCAAAAATGTATTGGGGGAGGCACACAGGATATGTGGCAAAGCCAGGTAGGAGACCTGCGCCAACTTCCTGTGCTTACCGGGGGGCGAGAGAGACCGGGCAGGCACCGTGTTATGCGGTGGAGCGCACGGTGTCCCCAGTGCGGGTGCATAGCCCGGTGCGGTACATACCAACTCTGCGTATCGACCGGGCTGAGTGGGCATCGAGCCAAGTGCCATGAAGCCGGCTCTACGCATCTGGTCCCCAGTGCGTCTCCTTGGGCCGGCTTACATGGCACCAGCCTTGCACATGGTGTCCCCGGTTCGCCTGCATAGCCCAGTGCAGGCTATTCCACCTCGCAGCACTGGCAGGGCGACCGGGAGCATTCAACCGGGTAAGGTTGGGCAGGCTCGGTGCTCAAGAGCTCCAGTGCGCCTGCACGGTCCAGTCTATTCGGTACCACCTCCACGCACCAGCCCTCCGGTGGCAGCCCCCCGCACCAGGCTGTCTCTCCGTCTCATCCCTACAGGTGCTCCCGCCTGTCCAGCACTGCCGGAGCCTTCCTCCTCTCCAGCGAAGCCGGAGTCTCCCGCCTCTCCGGCGCTGCTAGAGCCTTCCTCCTCTCCAGCGCAGCCGGAGTCTCCCGCCTGTTCGGTGCTGCCAGAGCTCCCGCCCCTCATTCCAGAGGCGCCAGAGCTACTCAGTCCAGACCTGCCCGTCTGCCCAGCGCCATCAGAGTCGCCAGTCTGCCCAGCGCCATCTGAGCTACCCGTCTGCCCAGCTCCATCTGAGCTACCCGTCTGCCCAGCGCCATCAGAGTCGCCAGTCTGCCCAGCGCCGCCAGTGCCGACAGTCAGCCAGGGGCCGCCAGAGCCCCTCAGCCCAGAGGCGCCAGAGCCCCTCGGCCCAGAGGCGCCAGAGCCCCTCGGCCCAGAGGCGCCAGAGCCCCTCGGCCCAGAGCTTCCGCCCCTCTGTCCAGAGCTTCCGCCCCTCTGTCCAGTGCTTCCGCCCCTCTGTCCAGAGCTTCCGCCCCTCTGTCCAGAGCTTCCGCCCCTCTGTCCAGAGCTTCCGACCCTCTGTCCAGAGCTTCCGCCCCTCTGTCCAGAGCTTCCGCCCCTCTGTCCCAAGCTGCCCCTCTGTCCAGTGGGGTCATTGAGAAGGGTTGGCATGGTTAGAAAGCCACGGAGGTGGACAATAAGACGATGGTGAAGTGGGGTCCGCGTCCTGCGCCAGAGCCGCCACCGCGGACAGACGCCCACCAAGACGTTCTGACCATCCTGGACTTGTGTTTAAAACAAGCAGCTCAAGGTTTGCAAGTTCAAAATGTTCACACTTCGCCGGCTATTGCACTCGGTTCGTCCCAGTGACTGTTTCATGCATATTTTCATGTGACTATACATCCTCCCCACAGAAGGTTTCTGAGGCTACATTTCATGGGTGGGGGCTATTGCCCGCACCATTTCTATGGTGGATGGAGGTCAGAATATTGACCTATCTGGATGATTGGTTGGTCGTAGCGAAGGAACAGGTGGAGCTCCACACTGCCACGATGGTTTCCCATATTCAGTCTCTGGGGTTCACAGTGAATCACAAGAAAAGTCGTATCATGCGTTTTTGTCCCAAAAGAGGTGGGTTGCATTCCAGCTCTGTCTGGCACGGCTTCAACTGGGGCACTCGGTGCCTTTTCACTTGTGCCTGTGGTTATTGGATCTGATGGCCTCTATGATAGCTGTGGTGCCTCTGCACATTTTGTTGATGCGTCTGTTTCTGCTCTGGGGGATTGCTACACGTCTGGAAGCCTCTCGCCACTGCCATCGGTTGCTCAAGGTATCCCCGTCGTGCCTAAGGGCATTGACTCCTTGGAGGGACCTGTGACTGCTGTTGCAGGGGGTTCTCATGGCCAGGGAAGTGTCCTGCAGGGTAATTATGACAGATGCATTCTTACTGGTATAGGGAACGCTGTGATTTGGTCAATAGTGCAAATGGCATTGCATATCAATTACCGAGAGCTACTGCCTGTTTTGCTAGTGCTGCGGTGTTTCCTTCCGGTGTTGGAGGTGATAGGTCCGTCAATAGGATGGCGGTGGGGTACATCAACAGGGGTACATCAACCGTTATTTGCTCATAAGGACCAGTGTGCATTTCCTGACGCTCAGAGCGATGTCAATATAGGTGCGGATCTACTTTCCATTGGGGATCCTATCTCTACGGAGTGGAGACTGCACCCCTCGGTGGTTGCCCAGATACTGTATGGGACCGGTTCAGCAGGGATGACATAGAGCTTTACGCATTGCGAGAAACTGTGCATTGTTGACTCTTTTTCTCAATGAGGGATCTGTGCACTTCGTTGGCACGGATGCTTTGGATTATCAGTGGCCTTGGACCTTGCTCTATGCGTTTCCTCCGGTGGACCTGATTCAGGTCACCGTGGAGAGGATCTGTCAGAAGGGTCTGTTGTTCTAAGCCTATGGCACCGACCTAGGACCTGGCTTTGGTCCTGGATGCTCTGTTTGAGCCTCCATTTAATCTACTGGAGTCTGTGTACCTGAAGGTGCTTTCTTACAAGACTGCCCTGCTCATGGCCTTGGCATCGCCCAAGCGCATTGGGGATCTCCACGTACTATCAATATACCCTTCATGTTTGGAGTTCGTGCCTGGCGACTGTATTGTATGTCCCCATAGTATGTTATACAGAGTGACCAACTGAAAAGGAACATACAGATATGAATATCCATGTACAGTTGAAGTTGAAAGTTTACATACACCTTAACCAAATACATTTAAACTCAGTTTTTCACAATTCTTGACATTTAATCCAAGCAAAAATTCCCTGTCTTAGGTCAGTTAGGATCCCCACTTTATTTTAACCTCTCTTGGGCAGTGGGCAGTAATGGATGAAAAGCGTGCCCAAACTAAACTGCCTGTTACTCAGGCCCAGAAGCTAGGATATGCATATATTTGGATAGAAAAGACTCTAAAGTTTCTAAACTAAATTATGTCTGTGAGTATAACATAACTGATATGGCAGGTGAAACCCTGAGGACAAACCATCCACACAAAAAGAATGTTCTGCCTACCACTGTTTTCAATGGCTGTCACTTTTACTATAAGGCGAAATCCTCCCAGATTGCAGTTCCTAGGGCTTCCACTAGATGTCAACAGTCTTTAGAAAGAGTTTCATGCTGGTTTTTGGAAAAATGAGCCAGAAATTTAGTTTTTCTCCGGTATAGACAATAATGATTTTCCATCTTAAATTGTATAATTTATATATTTATTAGGGTACCTAAGGTTTGATTATAAACATTGTTTGACTTGTTTAGAAAAGTTTATTAGTAACGTTTGGGATTAATTTTGTATGCATATTGATGGAGGGAAACTGGGTGGATTATTGACTGAAGCGCGCCAGCTAAACTGAGTTTTTATGGATATAAAGAAGGACATTATCAAACAAAAGGACCATTTGTGATGTATCTGGGACCTTTTGGAGTGCCAACAGAAGAAGATCATCAAAGAAAGGTAAGGCATTTATTATATCATTATTTCTGACTTTCGTGGCACACCTGCCTGGTTGAAATGTGTTTTTCATGCTTTTGTATGTGGGGCGCTGTCCTCAGATAATCGCATGGTGTGCTTTCGCCGTAAAGCCTTTTTGAAATTTGACACAGCGGCTGGATTAACAAGAAGTTAAGCTTTATTTATTTTTATTTTACACTTGTGATTTTATGAAAGTTAAATATTTCTTATTCTGTAGTTTGAATTTCGCGCTCTGCAATTTCACCGGATGTTGGCCAGGTGGGACGCTACCGTCGCACCTGCCCATAAGAAGTTAAGAATGTGAAATGTCAGGTAGCCTTCCACAAGTTTCCCACATTAAGTTGGGTGAATTTTGGCCCATTCCTCCTGACAGAGCAGGTGTAACTGAGTCCGGTTTGTAGGACTCCTTGCTCGCACACGCTTTTTCAGTTCTGCCCACACATTTTCTAATGGATTCAGGTCAGGGCTTTGTGATGGCCACTCCAATACCTTGACTTTGTTATCCTTAAGCCATTTTGCCACAACTTTGGAAGTATGCTTGGGGTCATTGTCCATTTGGAAGACCCATTTGCGTCTAAGTTTCAACTTCCTGACTGATGTCTTGAGATGTCGCTTCAATATATGCATATCATTTTCCTTTCTCATGAAGCCATCTATTTTGTGAGGTGCACCAGTCCCTCCTGCAGCAATGCATCCCCCGAACATGATGCTACCACCCCGTGCTTCACGGTTGGGATGGTGTTCTTCGGCTTGCAAGCCTCCACCCTTTTCCTCCAAACATAACAATGGTCATTATGGCCAAATAGTTCTATTTTAGTTTCATCAGACCAGAGGACATTTCTCCAAAAAGTACGATCTTTGTCCCCATGTGCAGTTGCAAACCGTAGCTTGGCTTTTTTATAGTGGTTTGGAGCAGTGGCTTCTTCCTTGCTGAGCGGCCTTTCAGGTTATGTCAATATAGGGCTCGTTTTACTGTGGATATAGATACTTTTGTACCTGTTTCCTCCAGCATCTTCACAAGATCCTTTGCTGTTGTTCTGGGATTGATTTGCACTTTTCGCACCAAAGTACGTTCATCTCTTGGAGAAAGAACCCGTCTCCTTCCTGAGCGGTATGACGGCTGCGTGGTCCTATGGTGTTTATACTTGCGTACTACTGTTTGTACAGATGAACGTGGTACCTTGAGGTGTTTGGAAATTGGTCCCAAGGAGGAACCAGACCTGTAGGGTCTACAATTTTTTTCTGAGGTCTTGGCTGATTTCTTTTGATTTTCCCATGATGTCAATCAAAGAGTCACTGAGTTTGGAGGTAGGCCTTGAAATACATCCACAGGTACACCTTCAATTGACTCAAAGTGTGTCAATTAGCCTATCAGAAGCTTCTAAAGCCATGACATCATTTTCTGGAATTGTCCAAGCTGTTTAAAGGCACAGTCAACTTAGTGTATGTAAACTTCTGACCCACTGGAATTGTGATACAGTGAATTATAAGTGAAATAATCTGTCTGTAAACAATTTTTGGAAAAATGAAGTGTCATGCACAAAGTAGATGTCCTAACTGACTTTCCAAAACTATAGTTTGATAACAATACATTTGTGGAGTGGTTGAGAAACAAGTTTTACTGACTTCTGACTTCAAAGGTAACTACTGCTCCTTGAAGGAGGGAATGAGGTAGAATTGAGGAAATGTATGCGAGTATTATAGCCAGGAAGGCTGGGCTTCCGACGGCAGGCTCGGCATCCATTGGCCCGTTGGGCATTATTTCATTTAGCTTCATGTGAATAGGATTGGTCATTGACTCCCCATAGTATGCTACACCTCATCCATCTTTCAGGGAACAGTAGTTATATTCATAATTGTATGTTTGCAGAGAGTTGAGTGACATGTCTCCAGATCTGACACGTATGAGCTCAGATACATCACGAAGACGAATGGCTAAAATCACTGCGGCTGCAGTGTGTTAGCAATCGCCTGCTGGGTTTCGATGAACATTTCAACATGTAGAATTGTCGGGAAATTAATAGAAAATGACGTCTGCTATTGTGTACAAAGGTGATAGGACGGCCACTCTCTGCTTATGACCATTCATCTTGGTGTGTTTGAGCTCTATGTGTAGTGGTGCCCACCTGGTCCAACTTGATTCAAAGTGAGAATATGCCAATATGACGTGTGGAGGAGTTATAGTAAGCACCCACTGACTGCACTGTTATGTTCTGTTCTTTCCATTAAGACTACTCCGTACTGAATGACTGTGTGGTGTAGAGAGATTCACTGGACAGGCAGGCAGGTGGTAGGTGGGGTGGAAGGATACTCAGAATACATCTATCATACCGTCACTCTCTGATGATGTCATCATCTCACACCTGAAAGAGCCAGGGGTTGTGTGTAAGTAAAAGAGAGAGAGAGAAAGAATTAGAAAGAGAGAGAGAAAGAGAGAGGGACAGAGAGAGAAAGAGAAAGAAAGAAAGAGTTGTTGAAGCCAACTGCTGCCCTAGTTTCCCCTCATCATGCCAGTGACCCAAACTGGCATGCCTCTTAGTCCCCTCAGAGGTGGAAGTTCCGTTAGCTCACTGCTCTGTGACTCAAACTTCCCCTTACAGCAGAATTATGATTTTTAACTAATATAATAATATTAGGCCTCCCGATGGGATGGTAAAAGAAAGCAGTAAAAAACGAAGGTGGCAGATCTTTTTCTTTTTGACGGATATCTTTGGCGATCTCTGTGCCTGTGTTCCTAGCCTGCTCCTTCTTAGGCAGCTGGTCACTTCTCAATTCTCTCTTACACACTTTGTGCCACGCCCTGATCTGTTTCACCTGTCCTTGTGCTTGTCACCACCCCCCCTCCACTGCTTTCCCCAGTCTCTCTTTTTCCTCGCCCTCCTGGTTTTGTCCCTTACCTGTCCTGACTCTGAGCCTGCCTGTCGTCCTGTGCCTTTGCCCCTACTCTGGATTACCAACCTCTGCCTGACCTGACCCCGGGCCTGCCTGCCGTCCTGTACTTGGCCCCACTACTCTGGATTACCAACCGTTGCCTGACCTGACCCCGGGCCTGCCTGCCGTCCTGTACCTTGGCCCCACTACTCTGGATTTTCGACCTCTGCCTGCCTTGACCTGTCATTTTCCTGCCCCTGTTGTTGCAATAAACATTGTTACTTCAACAGTCTGCACTTGGGTCTGAGCTGATACTTTCTCCCTCTCTGTCTATCTCTGTCTCTCTCTCCATCCTGCGACATACCGTATCTCGCCCCTCTGTTCCACTGCAACCATATTTCACACAGAGGTACATCCACTTTATCCCACTAAAGAAAACACACAGATGGATGAGCTGCTCAAAGATGGAGATGTGAACTCATATTGTGAGTCTCTTTACTGCGCTGCTGAATCTGACGATGGGGCCATCATCAGAGCATAACTGATGGAATTCATAGAAGGCCTTCTACAAACATTCAGTTCCTCCAGCATCTCCCCTGGCTCGCATTAGAAATGAGAAACTGGTTCAGTGCTGCACCATTTCATCTAAGTTGCCTTTTGACAAGATACATCTCTCCCCTAAAACTACTGCAGCTGCATATCCCTTAAACAGTTACAGGACAGATAAGGGATGTGATTTGTATGTTGGAGTGAGAGCTGCATGAGGGAGATCAGTCAGTCTGTGACTTTGTAGATTCAGTACCATCGCCCTCTACTGGACATCTGATCTAGGATCAGTTTAGCCTTATACTGTAAATCACAATGAATAAGTTAACCTGGATCATTCCTCCAGGTCTACCTGCCTCTACCTCCCCACAGGTGAACAAACCCCACCCTCTAGAGCTGCCTCAGCTGCACAAACAATCGTGATGATGAGAGGTGAGGTGGATAGATAGCAAAGTAAGAAAAATCAAATACATAAGAAAAAATGGTGATACTTAAAGATAGAGAGGTCTGGAAAAAATAACATTCTTGTATTTGGAATGTGTTATCAAAGAGGTGCTGGCTGGTTGCCCCTCCATGGTGAGGTCCAGGAGGCAGAGGTGTATACGTAGAGTAACGGAGGCCATGTTAGGTCTGAGGCCATGGGGGATCAATCCTTGACTGGCCAATTAGCTTTGACAGTGGGATTAGGGTGGGATGACTCCCTGGTCATGTTGTCTGATACTGGTTTCCCCTGAACTTAGAGACATGGGATGCATCCCAAATGGCACCATATTCCCTATATAGAGCACTACTTTTGACCAGGACCCAGAAGTTCAAGGTCTGTGAACTATTTGAACTATGATAGACCTCCGTATGGAACATTTTCTAAAAGGAAAAGAAAAGAAGAAATTGTTGAACCCCGCCGGTGTAGAGCAGCCTCAGGAGAGGCACAATAACCATTTAGTTATAGGAGTTTGGAATGACAAATATCTGACAACAATTTTACAAGGCTGGCCATCCAATACTTGCCTGTTCAACAGGAGAGTGAAATATTGTCTGACTTGAACTCTTCTGTTTGAGAGCTGACTTGGTGAGGCATCCTAGAGATAATGACACCAGTGTTGTCAATGGCTCTCTGCCAAATATTTAGTTTTTCACCCGAGGAGAGGGAGGGAGAAGACACTCTGTACGGTTACTCAACCGTGTGTCAGAGTATAATGTATTACCCAAGCTGAGTGGCACAAATGGTTTATTAACAGGTATTAAGTAATAGGGGAAATCCAAATACATGAGGGTGGGTGAAGATCATTGCTGTAGACATCCTGAACTGATACTGCCCATCAGAAGGCTAGTGTCCACGGCACACTACACACACATTCTTCAGGCGTGAAATACCACTACAGGTTTTGAATCGAGCAATATTAGGGCTAGATTCCATCTGTAGCGCAAGATCCAGACTAAAGGGCAATTGAAATGTAAAAGTAATTTCAGATTGAGCTGTGATATGCAACGTTTACTATGAATGCAGGAACATTGCCTTTCCATTTCATTTGATCTTCCACGCTAGAGATTACATCATGGCCTTAGTGAATAAGAGTCCATTACTGTACTTCAACCCACCAATCCCCATTCCTGATTTAGCTCCCATTTCCTTATTCCCTATCACTTCATTTAGAAGTGTATTATTCCTCACTCATTAATGTTCAATGCGAACATACACTATTTGTTTCATTTCAATGCAAACATATATTTTTTTGCACCGAATTACCTTTACTTTTAATCAAATAAGCCTCCCGTCATCATGAAATAGAAATAAACTATGTGTATTAACTTAAAACATGCCTGGATCTCTGCTCAGTGTTAACGTGACTGATTTGGTGTGGGAACCGGGACCGTTCGGCCCGATGTTTAAATCTTCAGACGCTAAAAAACACATTCAGCCCCATATCAAGGTGACTGACTTCCCGGGTCCAAACTGGGCCAAGACCGAGATCGAGCCAGAGTAGAAGTGGAGGCCAAGCTAGAACAGCCCGGGCCAGAGACTCCGACTGATAGACAAGAATAGGAGAAAGCATATGGAAGCAATCGGATTTTCAAGAGCAATATAAAGAACTGCAAATACAGTTAAAAACCTGTTGGATTTTGTACCCTTGGATTAATTCATGGGTATTAAACAACAATAAAAAATCACACAGATTTGTTATCATTTTTTTCGATAGATAATGTATTCATTAGCTTGTCAAACAATTAAAAAGTGTCACAATGTAAATTAGGGTGATATACAGTGTTAAACTGTAATTCATGCATGTCGGTGACTCTTTTAAACCTTGGCAGGTACAACAGCAACTCAACAGATAAGACAAACATAAAAACCACCAGGAACTTCAAATACCGGTCCAGAAGGATGGCTAGAGAGTACAGAACTGGGCCACACACTTGGGTGTGAGTGTACAGTAGGCCTAAGCATTAAAACCAGGGCCATACTCGACAGGAGACCATGCTTGGTCCCCACATGCAGCCATTCATCTCTTGTTCTGATAAAACAAAGCCCAACCAGGAGGGACATTCCTAACGTTATGGAATGATTTACCTCGGGAATCCATCGTAATCAGTGCGCTAGTTTAGACACACAAGGGGCTATTTCTCATCCCCTGACAGAAGAAAGAAAAGCTTGTCCAACGGTGTGAAAAGCACTCGCTGGTGTGACTAGAAATGTTACAGCTCTTGGAGCTGCTTACAACAAGCCATGGGAGTTCGACAGAAGAAATATTTGAAATGCTAACAGGAGATTGGACATGAAAAATGTTTATTTCTCCCATTACTCTGGGCTTGACACTTTTCTAATGAGAGTTTTGATTGCAGAAACAGTGCATTGCTGAAGAAGCAATGCACTGCCCATGATTAAATTAATTTGCACTTGGAAACCCAATCCAGCCAATCACTGAAGGGGTGCCCCTAAAGAGGAATGCAACGCAATGCTGCTGTCCAACCCAGAACATTCTTGGGTCTTGAGCTCAGACAAGCAGCATTATACAGAGAGACAGTGAGAAAAAGAGATGGAGGAGGAGAATAGTTTTTTTTTCCAAACGTGTTTTTGTAGCAGTAAAGAAACTAAAACACCAGAGCAGTTTTTAATCAGAGCTTCAACATTGTGATCCGACATGTTACCTACACAAACATGAATCAACTTCAATCTGAGAAAACTAGTCACATGAGAGTGTAACGGCTGTTGGTGAAAGAAGTTGAGGACCAAGATGCAGCGTGGTAAGTGTTCATCATTTTAATGGTAAAAGCTGAACACTATCAAACAAAGTAACAAAAGAGAACAACCAAAACAGCTCCATCAGGTGCAACACACACTAAACAGAAAACAACTACCCACAAAACCCATGTGGTCAAGAGCTACCTGGTTCTCAATTAGAGACAACGACAGACAGCTGTCCCTGATTGAGAACCATACCCGGCCAAAAACAAAGAATACAAAAACATAGAAAAAGGAACATAGAACACCCACCCTAGTCACACACTAGCCAAACCAAAATAGAGAATAAAAAGCCTCTCTATGGCCAGGGCGTGACAGAGAGTCAATGGTTGAGTCCGAAATGACACCCTAATCCCTATATAGTGCACTACTTTTGACCGGAGCCCTATGGGGAATAGGGTGCCATTTGGGACGCATCCCAATGACCGAAC
Organism: Oncorhynchus masou masou; assembly: GCF_036934945.1. Lineage (NCBI taxonomy): Eukaryota > Metazoa > Chordata > Actinopteri > Salmoniformes > Salmonidae > Oncorhynchus > Oncorhynchus masou. The sequence continues at coordinate 69,211,579 of NC_088240.1, forward strand.
CTGAACCACCCATGGTCTTCAGACCGAGAGGTAGCTAACTTCATAGCCGTGTTATTCAGGACAAGCCCAGTGATATGGCCCTATGTAATGGAGCCACTCTCCAGAGAAGGATCAGCGGAGCTATATCCAAGAAGAAGCCTTAGGAAATGCACAGGACTGGGAGGCAAACAGGGGGGGCTGATAGAGACTATAAATCCAGGTCTCTGGTGTGTTAACCTTAACCTAACCCCCCCCCCCACACACACACACACACACAGACCCCCCTACGAGCTAGCTGTGCCATTCCTCGCCTGCACCCTGGATTACACCAGGAAATTGTCTTGTTTTCAGCGACTAATCCGTCTTATTGCAGCCTGCAGCGCAGGGGGTCTGCAGACTGACTCTGCACCGGCGGTCTCAGAGTACACCTCTACCTACCAGCACTGACTATGAGTTAATGTACATATAGGCCAACAGCATGACAGTACTGTATGTCATGCTGCAACTCTATTTACACACCCTTCCTAAAGTCTAGGTATTACCTCGGGGAACTAACAAAGGTCATGCAAGGTTGCTCATCATGAAACCATGATCCTGGACGACCTCCGCTACCCCAGAAAACAGCTCAGCTCTTCAGTGATGTAGCCTCTATGTCCTCAGTACTCTAAATACTGTATGGAGCCGGTGGCATCCTGTTCCTGCTCTCCTCTCTGTCCACACAGGCCTTGTTCACGCTCTTGACTGCTGAGTTAATTTGGCTCTGGATGGAGTTTGATTTCAGCTCTTAGTCAAGGAGGGGCAATGGGCCTGAGTAGTAATATCTTTCTACCTCTTATTCAGGGTCCAGCTTGCTGTTTCAAACTGCATAATAATATCCACCCACCCCCCTTAACCAGAAAGAGGCACATAGCCCAGACACACAAGTATGAGTGTATAAGTGTCCAGAGCACTTCGGAACCCCATCCAAAAGGTTTTCCAAACAACACTAATGATTTCAACAGACAAAAATCTAGCAGCTTTTCTTGTGCACCTGCATGATAGCCATTTAGGTGCAATTTAAATCTATGAATACCTCATTTTCATAATTGGAGGTCATTGCCGGGGCGTCTCCAACAGCTGGTCCTATAGCAGAACAGTGTCTTCAATGGAAGGAAAGCTGAGAGGCACGATGGGTCTTCCATCATACCAGAGCTTTAGCCAAAACCTAACAACCCGACTGAACTGATTAAAGGAGAGGTCCCTGTTCACCCTCTCTCTGTCTCAGTCTCTGTCTCTCTCTCTCTCTCTCTCTCTCGCTCTCTCTCTCTCTCTGGCTCTCTCTATCGCTCTCTCTCTCTCAGACATTATCAGAGCATGGAAACTTCAGAGCAGTAAAGCAGGAAAAATGGCAAGTGGCATTATGGAAAGAAGAAATGTCACTTTTCCCCAAATTCTGTTGTGTCCTGAACTTATAGAATGCAGAAGTGGTGTGAGCCATGGTCCTCATCCCTCACCTGTACAATAGAGGAAACAGAACCAGTACCCCTGGAGCAACAGTACCAGCCATCCTCAATGAAGAACAAGGGAACAAATGGCTGCCTGTGAGCAATTACACAATTATGAAACACTAAACAAACAGAGTGGATTTAGTAAACTCTCATTAACCTGGGTGTGAATGATGCCCTGAGAGAGAGAGAGAGAGAGAGAGAGAGAGAGAGAGAGAAACAGACAGACAGACAGACAGACAGAGAGACGGGTGGGCATCAGTTACTGTGACCAAACAATACAGACAAGAGTAATTTGTGACTCCTACACTATCGCTACAGTTGAGGAGAAGGATGCCCCGTCGTCCAATCCTCGGAGCACCAGGAAAGGGAAACCAGACACTTTCACGGCTTGCTTGCAGGATGCGGCGGATTGTTTTCATGTTCAATCAACCATCACATTCTGCCGAGGCCTTCTCAGTGCAGAAGGAGAACAAAAGGCCTGCGTCAAGCCGCCACTCCACCCCGAAGCCTGTGGCTTGTAAACATTACGAGATGGTACAGCAGCACTCAGATGACTTCCATAGCTATTGCAAAGCATTGTTTCGACTGTGAGGTAGAGAAAGACTGACCCGATATTATAAGTCATACAGATGTGGAAACAGAGTGTTAGTGGGGAGTGATGGATGTGAGTACTAACACTAGTGTTCAGTATTGTATCTGTACTGAAGGTCCTAAAGTCCACACAGGCAAACAGGGTCTTGGGGTGCAGCCAAGCAGATGCTGACAGGGTTTCCTCTGCACAAGGGTTTAGTCAGGGTGTGGACATGAAGCTCGTGTTAGGGTTATGGCTAGGGTCAGGGTTTAGTCAGGGTGTGGACATGAAGCTCGTGTTAGGGTTATGGCTAGGGCCAGGGTTTAGTCAGGGTGTGGACATGAAGCTCGTGTTAGGGTTATGGCTAGGGTCAGGGTTTAGTCAGGGTGTGGACATGAAGCTCGTGTTAGGGTTATTTCTAGGGTTAGGGTTGAGTCAGGATGTGGACATGAAGCTCGTGTTAGGGTTATGGCTAGGGTTAGGGTTGAGTCAGGGTGTGGACATGAAGCTCGTGTTAGGGTTATGGCTAGGGTTAGGGTTGAGTCAGGGTGTGGACATGAAGCTCGTGTTAGGGTTATGGCTAGGGTTAGGGTTGAGTCAGGGTGTGGACATGAAGCTCGTGTTAGGGTTATGGCTAGGGTTAGGGTTGAGTCAGGGTGTGGACATGAAGCTCGTGTTAGGGTTATGGCTAGGGTTAGGGTTGAGTCAGGGTGTGGACATGAAGCTCGTGTTAGGGTTATGGCTAGGGTTAGGGTTGAGCCAGGGTGTGGACATGAAGCTCGTGTTAGGGTTATGGCTAGGGTTAGGGTTTAGTCAGGGTGTGGACATGAAGCTAGGGTAAGGGTTGGGGTAATGGCTATGGTTAGGATTAACCCTAGCTTCATGTCCACATCCCAGCTCAACCCTAACCCTAATTCTAACCCTAATCCTAACCCTAATTCTAACCCTAATCCTAACCCTAATTCTAACCCTAATCCTAACCCTAATTCTAACCCTAATCCTAACCCTAAATCCTAGCTCTGTGGTTACAGATACGATCTTAATTTGATCACTCTTTTGTTGCTAAGAACTTTACTGCACCACAGGAAATGCAGATTAACTTGGTGATTTACATAAATTCCCTGAAAACCGACATTAACACACGGTTATATTAACAGTATTGCACTTTTCATGTAGCCTACTTTTGGCTGATCAAGCAACGTTATGGACTAATTGTTCAAATCCTGCTGCTGCAGCATTATTTTGCTGTGACAATTCAGGTTACTAAAGAAGGAAATGTGCAGTAGCAGGAAGCTGCAGATCAAACCAGCGGAGTTCATACAGGAAGTCAGAAGAGGAGGATGAAAAGAGATTTCATTATTTCTCTCTTCCATCCTCTCTCTCTCTCTTTCTCTCTCTCTCTCTCTCTCTCTCTCTCTCTCTCTCTCTCTCTCTCTCTCTCTCTCTCTCTCTCTCTCTCTCTCTCTCTCTCTCTCCCTTTTTATGACCTGTGGATTAGCCCCCTGTAAAGCCGTGGTGCACCTTCCAGTCTGGGTTTCCGTTCACATTCCACCAGGGTCCAGACCTTCTCCACCTCCAGTTCTATAAAGCCCAGACAGCTGCTTCACTCCGGTTAATTAGACCTCATTACCAAACAGACGCACGTACGTCCATCTCTACCAGGCCACTTAACGCTGCTGCTATTGTTGCCATGATACGCCCACAGATACAACGCAAATACAGGCTACCACCGCTACTCTACATGGCATGCTCACACATCCACAGGTACGATGCACAGGAATGGACTAAGACATAGAGAGCAGGCCCCCTCTGTCTCTCTCTCCCTCTCACACAAGCACCATCTAACAAACACACAAACACTCTGTTTTGGGAACCTGATGACTAAGGCTGAGTTGTTCAGTGACAGACAAACACACACACACACACCATGTGAACAGTTCAACATTTACTGCGACCACTTCAGACATGATGTGTCAATCAGCCTCATTATTTTCATCATGCCCGTCATTTCGTAGGACACGCATACACACAGTCACCAAGCAATTGACTGTTGTGGAGTCCATTGTGAGGCCACATCCTGAACGCATTCCATTATTAGCACCAGGAATAGCAGTGTACCACCCTTTGATGTGTGTACGTATGTGAGTACATGCCTGTGTGTGTGCAGGATTCCCACACAAGAAAGCCTCTCTTTCAAATAGATTTTTAAATCACAATGTCAATAACTCCACAAAACAAAAGTATATTTGTTGAGCACCTGTTACTGTTTATTGCTGTCATTAGCCAGCTATCTATACAGAGGTCATGAGTATATTGCATCTGGCAGAACTTAATGTAGCACGCCAACTACTGTAATGGTAAGTAACCATAAAACCACACATGTAGTACTTAATATCCAGCTCACTTTGTTCCGTTAAAAGCAGTTTAAGAAGTTCAAAAGCACCGTTACAAACCCGGCATTTCTTTATAAAGACAATAAGCCGTATATAAACATGCTGGTTGGGACTGTTGTGGTGTCTGTCTGAGCATTAATGTGGTGAGAGCTGCTCTCGAACAGTACTGTAATTTACTGGAGAACAGAGAGACCAACTGGACCTCATCATCATCAAGACCTGGGTTCAACTACTACTGAAAATCTTTCTAATACTTGAGAGTTTTGAACATTAGTCTACCTGGAGTGCCCGGTGGGTGGGGTTTGCACATTTAGGACTTTTGTATTGGTTGTATTGCAACAAGCAAGCTGAACCAAGGACAGCTAAAGTATTTGAAGGGATTTCAAATAGTATTTCAACCCAGGTCTGATCATCATACCCTAGTTACTAAAACACACAGGATGACTTTCAGATGGCCGGGCAGGGCCATGACACAGAAGCTCGTCACTCTGTCAGTAACACCAACAGACAGTGTGCCACGGTGGCAGGACTGGGTCATGTTCAATAGGGCACTACACACCAAAACAATATTTTTTCATTCATACATCTCCTCTCTACTGTTTTCTCTTACTGCACACAAGCCAGTGTGGGTTGAAAGATGTTTCCCTCCACATTTCATATTACATAGAACAGATGGGCGAAACCTCCAGTCCTATCAATGGCTCTGAATTGCCTTGTAGTTGTTGGATAAGACTAACACAGGTAATACACTGAGAAGTTAAATCCATGGTCCCCGACCAGCATCCATGGTTCTCGACCAGCATCCATGGTCCCCGACCAGCATCCATGGTCCCCGACCAGCATCCATGGTCCTCGACCAGCATCCATGGTCCCCGACCAGCATCCATGGTCCCCGACCAGCATCCTAATAAAGTGGGTTGAGGCAGCACACGTACATGCCATTGCTGAAATACCCAGCTGCTTATACAAATCCATACAAATTCTATCTCACATTAACAGATGTTAGGCGGGTATTTCAATTTGCAGAGTCTTGCACCTGAAAATAAATTGAAACAGGTTTTCTTTGAAAACTACAGCATTCTTTTCAGTGGGAGCAACAGAAGAAAAAACAACATCTAGGTATACTATTCTTTCTTGGTCTCCCAAAACGCAAAGTATGTGAAACATCTGCAAAGCATTTTCAGAATTAAAAATGTATTAATTAATTAATAATAATGGAGCTGAAACATTGCCAGATCGTTGATTCCATTTTAATGGCACATGTTTCATGGTTTCTATTAATTTATCTGGGCTTTGGCAGTGGGCAGTGTTGTTCAAATGAAAGAGAGTTGCCTCAGGGTATATACATCATATTTACTAATACAAATATCAATTCAGCAGTTTGAGTCCTATATCATGGCGGTTTGAAGTTCAAATATGTCTGTGTCAAGTGAGAGGCTAATTAATTAATTTCAAATCTTGTGATTACATTTATATAAATACAAACCAAATACCTTTAATGAGTGACACTACATTCCTGAATTCTACACGCTTCACAACAACGTAATTGAACTTGTTTGGTGATGACCATAAACTTACATATTGAATCACTGAAATAATAGGATATCTACAGTGATGAGATCATATGAATCAGACAGAGGGCAGTCTGGGTAATATGTGATTAGTGGACCTAAGCCTTTATAGTGAGGCAACATTTTTTGGGGGTTCTCATTGGCGTTTCATGTGGCTAGATTTATTTTATAGGCCAGCAGAGAAGGGGGACCTGCCCTTTAATGAAGGCAATTTAAAGCACCACACATGGCATCACATATTTCAATGGCAAGGTTATGGAAATATTCAAAAATAGTTTTCTGTTTGGTCTAAAACAGAAGCAGATTGAACGGGTGGAAGCAAGTTGGCGGCAGCTGAAGGGCAATGCTATTGATACCAACACCAACTCAGAGATTGAAAGGTAAATTGATAATAGCACACACATGGTAATTCATACTTGTACGAAAATAAACTTTTCATGCTGGCTGTCGCAACATTTACTTCATAGTATCACAACACTAACACCAAACTGATAAGTCAAAGATCATATGAGCCATTTTAAGTGACATCATTATTCTGAGTCAACTGTTTTCCTGAATAACTGTTCCACAAAACCATTTTGATAATTATCAAGTCATTTGCAGGCCACAACACATTTTTCCACTTTCTGTTGGGAAGTAATCCGGGCCTTGGGCTCACGAGGCGATCAAAGAGCTTTCATACATCATTAACCAGGAAGTGCTGCTACAACCACTGCATGCAGTTAAGCTTTACCACCCTCATCTTCACACTCGGCACACAATCCCTCCATTTCCTCACTACCTACCCACTCCCTACCCTCCCTAACCAAAAACTATTTGTTTGATTCATACAAATAAAAACAAAAACAATCATTCTTTCAAGACTTTTGACAGTCCAGTCATTTAGATGTATATAGCAGAGATGTGATATATTGTTACAAATACTTCATAACACCAAAGATATTTGGAGCCGACCAGAGGGCAGCACATAAAAAGACAACTGATAAGATGCAACTGCAAACCCTCCTTTCTTCTGTATTGCAGGTGTTCTGTGAGTGTGGTGTGAGGTGCAAGCCTATTTCTGAATGGCTTGGTGTGGCCTAAATGTGTTCAAGCCATGTGAAAGAGTGGTGATTTTGTCAAAGCATGGGGGTCGTGACAACCTGTGAGACATTTCACCAATCTCCTCGAAGGCCTCTGTACTGGTCAAACTAAAGACCGCATAACACCTTTGGACAAGGTGATTGGTTAAATGTGTGACGAATGGTGTGCCTGGTCCAATCAGGTTTCTGTGAAGTGAATACCACCAGCACTGTGACTCTCAACATGGGGTATGACCTTTTGAATGTATGTGTATGTGTGTGTGTGTGTTCTTTCAGACCTCCATCGTTGATAAATCTTCTTAGGGCTAGGGTCTATTTTCCTGAATTTCCGCCTGACTGACGTGCCCAAAATCTCTGTGACACTCAACACGGGGTATGACCATTTGATTGTATGTGTATGTGTATGTGTGCTCTTTCAGACCTCCATCGTTGATAAGAAACCTAAAACAGAGTCAAAAAACGAAGGGAAATGGCAACCAGAATCACAGCTAGAATGTGTCAATGATTTTCTTGTCCCTGGTGAATATCAATACACTTCGGTAGGCTATACCATAATAGCAGAGACGCTGCACATGTGCGTAGGTGTGGGCATTGTTTGAACCATACACATGGCAAAGAAGCAAAGAATTCAATGCGATTTCAGTACAATCATTCACACCTCGATTTTTTTGATGTGGTGAGAATTTACATTCTTTCTTTTGGCCTTGTGTGTGAGGGTGTGTGTTCAGAAACAATGGATATTAAGTCAATATATGCTCTCATACAACCTAAAGTATTCATATGATGTTATTCCTTTAGTTTAGACACAAACAGTGATAGAGACATTTTAGTTGGACGCTGAAGATGCCGCTCTGAAGATGCCAAGATGTGATTCAAGTCAGACTCAGAAGTCTGTGGTGGGGGAATACACTAATGTAAGTGAATGCATACTCTATATGTACACTACATATACAAAAGTATGTAGACACCCCTTAAATTTGGTGGATTCGGCTATTTCAGCAACACCCGTTGCTGACAGGTGTATAAAAAATAGAGCACACAGCCATACAATCTCCATAGACAAACATTGGCAGTAGAATTGCCTTACTGAAGAGCTCAGTGACTTTCAACATGGCACCATCTTTGGATGCCACCATTCCAACAAATTTCTGCCCTGCTAGAGCTGCCCCGGTCAACTGTAAGTGCTTTTACTGTGAAGTGGAAATGTCTAGAAGCAACAACAGCTCAACCACGAAGTGGTATGCCACACAAGCTCACAGATCCGGACTACCGAGTGCTGAAACGCGTAGAACATAAAATTTGCCTGTCCTCGGTTGCAACACTCACTACCGAGTTCCAAACTGCCTGTGGAAGCAACGTCAGCACAATAACTGTTCGCCGAGCAGCCGCACACAAACCTAATATCACTGTGTGCAATGCCAAGTGTCGGCTGGAGTGGTGGAAACTTACTGCCATTGGACTTTGGAGCAGTGGAAACGCGTTCTCTGGAGTGATGAATCATGCTTCACCATCTGGCAGTCTGATGAACTAATCTGGGTTTGGCGGATGCCACTACCTGCCCAAATGCATAGTGCCAACTGTTATGTTTGGTTGAAGAAGAATAATGGTCTGGGGCTGTTTTTCATAGTTCGGGCTAGGCCCCTTAGTTCCAGCGAAGGGAAATCTTAACTCTACAGCATACAATGACATTCTAGACGATTCTGTGCTTCCAACTTTGTGGCAACAGTTTGGGGAAGGCCCTTTTCTGTTTCAGCATGACAATGCCTCCATGCACAAAGCGAGGTGCATACAGAAATGGTCAGTCCACATCGGTGTGGAAGAACATGACTGGCCTGCACAGAGCCCTGACCTCAACTATATAGAACATTGTCACGACTCCGACCGACGGTGGCTCCCCGACGGTGGTCTTTCTTCGCAGTTCTTCTTCTTTGGTGCGTATTCGGAGGGGAGACGAGTGGAAAACCGCATTTAGTACCACATCGGGCCACTATGAGTACTGCGTCATGCCGTATGGGTTAAAGAATGCACCAGCCGTTTTCCAATCCTTTGTAGACGAGATTCTCAGGAACCTGCACGGGCAGGGAGTGGTTGTTTATATCGATGACATTCTGATCTACTCAGCCACTCACGCCGCGCATGTGTCTCTGGTACGCAAAGTGCTTGGTAGACTGCTGGAGCATGACCTATATGTCAAGGCTGAGAAGTGTGTGTTCTCCAAACGAGCCGTCTCCTTTCTGGGTTATCGAATTTCCACATCGGGGGTGGAGATAGAGGGTGACCGCAGTAAGGCCTTGCGTAATAGGCCGACTCCGACATCGGTAAAAGAGGTGCAGCGGTTTTTGGGTTTTGCCAACTACTACCGGAGGTTTATCCGGGGTTTTGGCCAGATAGCAGATCCAATTACCTCACTGCTGAAGTGGGGCCTGGCGTTATGGGCTGAACCCGCGCCTCCTCAGTGTCCAGCGGGGCGGAAGTACGTGCCGCTTGGTGTTCGGGACCAACTGATTTGGTGGGCTCACGGCCTACCCTCCTCGGGTCACCCTGGGGTGAGGAGGACAGTGGGGAGCCTTCGGGGGAGGTATTGGTGGCCCACCTTGGCTAGGGACGTTAAGGTTTATGTCTCCTCCTGTTCGGTATGCGCCCAGAGTAAGGCTCCTAGGCACCTTCCTAGAGGGAAGTTACAACCCCTCCCCGTTCCACAACGGCCATGGTCACATCTATCCATAGATTTCCTGACCGATCTTCCCCCGTCTCAGGGGAACACCACGGTTCTGGTGATTGTGGATCGGTTCTCTAAGTCCTGCTGTCTCCTCCCGTTGCCCGGTATCCCTACAGCCCTACAGACTGCAGAGGCATAATTCACCCACGTCTTCCGGCACTACGGGGTGCCGGAGGACATCGTTTCTGATCGGGGCCCCCAGTTCACGTCCCGGGTATGGAGGGCGTTCATGGAGCGTCTGGGGGTCTCGGTCAGCCTGACCTCCGGTTATCACCCTGAGAGTAATGGGCAGGTGGAGAGAGTGAACCAGGAGGTGGGTAGGTTTCTGTGGTCGTATTGCCAGGACCGGCCAGGGGAGTGGGCAAGATACATCCCCTGGGCTGAGATGGCCCAGAACTCACTACGCCACTCCTCTACTAATGTGTCCCCCTTTCAGTGTGTGTAGTGGTACCAGCCGGTCCTGGCACTGTGGCATCCGAGTCAGACCGAGGCTCCTGCGGTGGAGGAATGGGTGCAGCGCTCCAAAGAGACCTGGAGGGCCGTCCAGGAATCCTTTCAACAAGCTAGTGGACGGCAGAAAAGGAGTGCTGACCGCCACCGCAGTGAGGCCCCCGTGTTTGTACCGGGGGACAGGGTCTGGCTCTCGAACCGAAACCTACCCCTCCGCTTGCCCTGCCGGAAGCTTGGGCCGCAGTGTGTAGGGCCCTTCAAAGTCCTGAGGAGAATAAATGAGGTGTGTTATCGATTACAACTCCCTTCCTATAATCGTATTAACCCCTCGTTTCATGTGTCTCTCTTCAGGCCGGTGGTAGCTGGTCCCCTACAGGACTGTGAGGTGCTGGAGGTCCTTCCTCCCCCTCTGGACATCGAGGGGTCCCCGGCGTATACGATATGGGCCGATCTGGACTCGAGACGCCGGGTGAGGGGCCTGCAGTACCTCGTGGACTGGGAGGGGTACTGGGAGGGGTACGGTCCGGAGGAGAGGTGCTGTGTACCGGTGGGGGACATTTTGGATCCGTCAATGTTGAGGGATTTCCATCGCCTCCATCCGGATCGCCCTTTGCCTCGTCCTCCGGATCGACCTCGAGGCCGGTGTCGGCGCGCTGCGGGAGCCGTGCGTCAGGGGGGGGTACTGTCATGACTCCGACGGATGGTGGCTCCCCTTCCCGTTCGGGTGGCGCTCAGCGGTCGTCGTCGCCGGCCTACTAGCTGCCACTGATTCCTTCCTCCCCCTCCTTATGTGTTTATTGAGTACACCTGTTTTGTGTTGGGTATAATTAGGGAGGCTTTATTAGTCAGCCGGCCCGCCTGGTTCTTTGTGCGGGATTGACTATTGTGACCTTCTGTTTTGTATGTAGAGAAACGTGTTTGTTCCTGGTCGTATATTTTGGTTGTGAGCACCATGTGTTGTGTTTTTTGGACATTAAATAGCACAGCATCGCACTCTCTGTTTCCTGCGTCTGACTCCACACCCACGACACCCGGAGCATTACAAACATCTTTGGGATGAAATGGAACGCCTACTGCGAGCCAGGCCTAATCGCCCAGCATCAGTGCCCTACTAATGCCTCATTAATGCTCTTAAGGCTGAATGGAAACAGGTCCCAGCAACAATGTTCCAACATCTAGTGGAAATCCTTCCCAGAAGTGTGGAGGCTGTTTTAGCAGCAAAGGGGAACAACTCTTTTTGGTATTTTATTAGGATCCCCATTAGCTGTTGCAAAAGCAGCAGCTACTCTTCCTGGGGTCCACACAAAACATGAAACATTACATAACACATAACATTAATAGACTAGTACAGCTCAAGGACAGAACTATATAAATAAATAAAAACATTTTTTACAAAAGGCACACGTAGCCTACATATCAATACATACATACAAGCTATCTAGGTCAAATAGTGGAAAGGCGTTGTGCCGTGAGATGATATTTTTTGAAACCAGGTTTGGTTTCTTGAATTGTTTAGGGATTGGGAGACTGTGAAAAGACCCTTGGTGGCATGTCTGGTGGGATAAGTGTGTGTGTCAGATGTTCAGGACCAGTTTATTACTGGCCACCCATTTCAAAACAGACTGCAACTCTTTGTTAAGGGTTTCAGTGAATTAATTAGATGTGGTTGCTGATGGGTATATGGTTGAATCATAAGCATACATGGACACATGTGCTTTGTTACATGTCAGTGGCAGGTCATTGGTAAAAATAGAAAAGAGTAGAGGGCCTAGAGAGCTGCCCTGCAGTACATCACATTTTACATGTTTGAATTAGAGTAAGCTTCCATGAAAGAAAACCCTTTGAGTTCTATTAGATAGAGAGCTCTGAATCTATGATTTGACAGACATCATCAACAGTACTCCCGCAGGCTTTGGTCTTTGTCATGTTAGCTAGCAACGGAGGTTACACTGTTATTCCTCCCAGTTCCAGACAGGGCAGGTCACAGGGAAGATTGAAAACAACAAACAGCAGGGATCCAGACAGCCACAAACCCGGGACAATTCGTGAATTCATGGTCCCAGTCAAAAAGGCTAACCGCATCGTGGGCTGTGTTCAAGCCCTCAAGAAACCCTGCTAGCTTGATAGGCAGCTAGCTAGCAGATACAGTGCCTTGCGAAAGTATTCGGCCCCCTTGAACTTTGCAACCTTTTTCCACATTTCAGGCTTCAAACATAAAGATATAAAACTGTATTTTTTTGTGAAGAATCAACAGCAAGTGGGACACAATCATGAAGTGGAACGACATTTATTGGATATTTCAAACTTTTTTAACAAATCAAAAACTGAAAAATTGGGCGTGCAAAATTATTCAGCCTCTTTACTTTCAGTGCAGCAAACTCTCTCCAGAAGTTCAGTGAGGATCTCTGAATGATCCAATGTTGACCTAAATGACTAATGATGATAAATACAATCCACCTGTGTGTAATCAAGTCTCTGTATAAATGCACCTGCACTGTGATAGTCTCAGAGGTCCGTTAAAAGCGCAGAGAGCATCATGAAGAACAAGGAACACACCAGGCAGGTCCGAGATACTGTTGTGAAGAAGTTTAAGGCCGGATTTGGATACAAAAAGATTTCCCAAGCTTTAAACATCCCAAGGAGCACTGTGCAAGCGATAATATTGAAATGGAAGGAGTATCAGACCACTGCAAATCTACCAAGACCTGGCCGTCCCTCTAAACTTTCAGCTCATACAAGGAGAAGACTGATCAGAGATGCAGCCAAGAGGCCCATGATCACTCTGGATGAACTGCAGAGATCTACAGCTGAGGTGGGAGACTCTGTCCATAGGACAACAATCAGTCGTATATTGCACAAATCTGGCCTTTATGGAAGAGTGGCAAGTAGAAAGCCATTTCTTAAAGATATCCATAAAAAGTGTTGTTTAAAGTTTGCCACAAGCCACCTGGGAGACACACCAAACATGTGGAAGAAGGTGCTCTGGTCAGATGAAACCAAAATGTAACTTTTTGGCAACAATGCAAAACGTTATGTTTGGTGTAAAAGCAACACACCTCAGCACCCTGAACACACCATCCCCACTGTCAAACATGGTGGTGGCAGCATCATGGTTTGGGCCTGCTTTTCTTCAGCAGGGACAGGGAAGATGGTTAAAATTGATGGGAAGATGGATGGAGCCAAATACAGGACCATTCTGGAAGAAAACCTGATGGAGTCTGCAAAAGACCTGAGACTGGGACGGAGATTTGTCTTCCAACAAGACAATGATCCAAAACATAAAGCAAAATCTACAATGGAATGGTTCAAAAATAAACATATCCAGGTGTTAGAATGGCCAAGTCAATGTCCAGACCTGAATCCAATCGAGAATCTGTGGAAAGAACTGAAAACTGCTGTTCACAAATGCTCTCCATCCAACCTCACTGAGCTCGAGCTGTTTTGCAAGGAGGAATGGGAAAAAATGTCAGTCTCTCGATGTGCAAAACTGATAGAGACATACCCCAAGCAACTTACAGCTGTAATCGCAGCAAAAGGTGGCGCTACAAAGTATTAACTTAAGGGGGCTGAATAATTTTGCACGCCCAATTTTTCAGTTTTTGATTTGTTAAAAAAGTTTGAAATATCCAATAAATGTCGTTCCACTTCATGATTGTGTCCCACTTGTTGTTGATTCTTCACAAACAAATACAGTTTTATATCTTTATGTTTGAAGCCTGACATGTGGCAAAAGGTCGCAAAGTTCAAGGGGGCCGAATACTTTCGCAAGGCACTGTACGTTATCTGCTACGCCAAATATCTCCTCAGACCCGGCCTTGGTCGGCAGGATCACTGGCAGAGAGCAGAAGTCCTAGCAACCGATGCCAACTGTGTTGCGGGATCCAAACTAAAAAGTTAGCTAGCTACTAAGAAACTTTACAATAAACTTTAAAAACAAATAATTTCCAAAACAACAAACCGAGCTCTCCCTCGTTCCTTGTTCCGCGTTAAACTCCGTATTAATACCCATCCTTTTGGAATGAGATGTTCGACAAGCATGCTTTTGGTCATGTAGTGTATGTTGATGGTATTCCTCTCTCAATGTGTATCAAATCAAATCAAACTTTATTTGTCACATGCGCCGAATACAACAAGTGTAGACTTTGCCGTGAAAAGCTTACTTACAAGCCCTTAACCAACAGTGCAGTTCAAGAAGAGTTAAGAAAATATTTAGACTAGTAGACTAAAATAAAAAGTTATAACACAATAAGAATAACAATAACGAAGCTACATACAGGGGGCACCGGTACCGAGTCAGTGTGTGGGGGTACAGGTTAGTTGAGGTAATTTGTACATGTAGGTGGGGGTGAAGTGACTATGCATAGATAATAAACAGGAAGTAGCAGCAGTGTACAAAAGGGGGTGGGGGGGACAGGGGACGGGGGGGCTCAATGTAAATTGTCCGGTGGTGATTTCATCTCTCCAGGCAGGGAGCATGTCCTAGTAATCATGGCTCCATGTCTGCAGTCAGCAGAGGGTCACAAGAGCTGGGCTTCAAAAGATTCTCCACTTATCAGGATGTATCAGGGAGAAAACATATTTTACTTGGGATTTTAAGAATAAATATTATTTCATGTTAGTGTATGTAGTATGCAGCCTTTACTGGGATACTGTTGGGCTATAGATCAAACATACACCACTTTTTACCTGAGTAGGGTCAGGACAAGAGCCGAGATTGTCATCTCTTCCTGTCTCTCTCTCTCTCTCTTTTGTTTCAAACTACGGCTCTTGTCAAATCGTATAGTTTCATCAGCGAGGGAAAGGAGAGGAGAGAAGGACGGGCGAGAGGAGAGAGGGACAGAGCGGAGGAGAGAGGGATGGGGGAGAGGAGAGAGGGATGGGGGAGAGGAGAGAGAGATGGGGGAGAGGGTAGAGGAGAGAGAAAAATGGGGAGAGAAGAGAGGGACGGCCGAGAGGAGAGAGAGACAGGGGAGAGGAGAGAGGAATGGGGGAGAGGAGAGAGGAATGGGGGAGAGGAGAGAGGGAAGGGGGAGAGGAGAGAGGGACGGGGGAGAGGAGAAAGAGATGGGGAGAGAGTATAGGAGAGGAGAGAAGGATGGGGAGAGGAGAGAGGGACGGGGTGGAGAGGAGAGAGGGTTGGGGAGAGTAGAGAGGGATGGGGAAAGGAGAGAGGGGAGAGGAGAGAGGGTTGGGGAGAGTAGAGAGGGATGGGGAGAGGAGAGAGGGATGGGGAGAGGAGAGGAGAGGAGAGAGGGATGGGGAGATGAAAGAGGGATGGGGAGTGGAGAGAGGGATGGGGAGAGGAGAGAGGGATGGGGAGAGGAGAGAGGGATGGGGAGAGGAAAGAGGGATGGGGAGAGGAGAGATGGATGGGGAGAGGAGAGAGGGATGGGGAGAGGAAAGAGGGATGGGGAGAGGAAAGAGGGACGGGGGAGTTTCCCTACATTACCAGGAACATTCTTTATCTTGCTGCACGCACTTTTGTTAAGAGTCCAGCAGCAAGGGAATTTAGAGGTTTCCATCCCCCTAAAAGCGTGCAAGAGTGTGTGTGGGTGTGTTTGTATATTAGAGCATGCGTGCATGTTTGTGTGTGTGTGCCTGTTTGCAAGCCTACCAATACAGCGATCTGTGTCTGTAAGTGGAATGAAAAAGGAACACATGGTATAAACTTTCATTTTACCGTACAGGGGTTAATATTTTAGTGCCAGTAATCAGCTTAAGGAAAACAAGCACTGATGCAGTATGGAGTCTATAATTTTGGAACCCTCAGGGCTCGATTCAATCCGTATCGCGGAAGTTCCGTGGGATAGTGCAATTGAAATTTTATGGTGAATTTTGGTTGAGCTGGCATATGAAGAGCGTACAGTGAATGCAATCCCAGCAAATGCGGGAACATTAAGTTTAAGTTGAAATTGTGCTATACAGAGGAACATCCACAATATGGACTGAATTGAGCCCTAAGTATGGAGTCTATCTTCAGACAGTTGAGACCGTGAGAAGGAGAAAGACCAGTCTAGCAGGAACAACAACACAGCTGCGAAAGCAAATCCCACACAGGCAGCATAATACTCCTCTAGTGATTAGGTCAGAGGTCAGGAGAAGTGTGACCCTAGGACACAGCAAATAAAACAGATTTACTGCACCTTCACTGGAAGCACTGCACTCTATAAAACTGTCCCGGCTCGATTTACGACCCAGGTAAAACACACACAAACATACACAAACAAAAACACTCCTTCTCTCCATCTTTCTCTTTCTCACCCCCTCTCTCCCTTTTAAGGGATGGAACAGATCACTAGTAAAATGATAATCATCAGGAATTTTGGACTGAAATATCAGCAATAAAAAGAAGCTCAGGTTGTTCTCATTCAGGCTGCATCACAACCGGCCGTGATTGGGAGTCCCCATAGGGCGGCGCACAATTGGCCCAGCGTCGTCTGGGTTTGGCCGGTGTAGGCCGTCATTGTAAATAAGAATTTGTTCTTAACTGACTTGAATAAAGGTTAAAAAAAGAAAAGAAAAAAAAGAAAATCATGGATAGGTTGATCTGTGTCTGTAATAATAGTCAGGTTGTTCTCATCATGGACAGGTTGATCTGTGTCTGTAATAATACTCAGGTTGTTCTCATCATGGACAGGTTGATCTGTGTCTGTAATACTACTCAGTTTGTTCTCATCATGGACAGGTTGATCTGTGTCTGTAATAATACTCAGGTTGTTCTCATCATGGACAGGTTGATCTGTGTCTGTAATACTACTCAGGTTGTTCTCATCATGGACAGGTTGATCTGTGTCTGTAATAATACTCAGGTTGTTCTCTTCATGGACAGGTTATCTGTGTCTGTAATAATACTCAGGTTGTTCTCATCATAGACAGGTTGATCTGTGTCTGTAATAATACTCAGGTTGTTCTCATCATGGACAGGTTGATCTGTGTCTGTAATACTACTCAGTTTGTTCTCATCATAGACAGGTTGATCTGTGTCTGTATTAAAACAAAACAATTCTCCTTTTAAAATGGATTGAGCAAATTGTCCTTGTAAATGAACATAGCCATCCTTTGTGTATTTTTAGAACTCGCATTCCATAACTGAGGTAAGGTGTGTGGGGGGAAGATGGGATGTGTATGTCCGTGTATTAGTGTTATCATGGTACACACATATCCGGTCGGCAGTGCCAAGCTCCAGGGTTCTTGTGTAAGAGCACACACACATCAAGTCCTTCCACATCAAACTGTCTCCACACAAATTTGTTTTAGCATGCGCAAAGTAGAGGTCTACCTCCCTTATCTGTCTTCTGACATGGCTGTATAGCGGAGCTACACTGCAGAGGCCTCTGATAGGCTGACCACGTCCATTTTCAGGTTCACTGACCCCTAGCTGGCCACAGATACTCTTCCTACCACCTCCTCTGAGTTTTTTAGTTTTTCAAATAGGATTTTGCAACATATTTTACATCAAAAGAACATCTTCCTCGAAAAAAGATTATTTATCTCAAAGTATTTCCTGGATGATAAAGATGACACTAATTGTAATTACCGAAGGAACATCTTGTCATTTTTTGTATAGAGTAGAGAGGGAACATTAGTACATCATGCCGTTTGCTTACTTCACAGTTCACCTCATGGTACTGTATAGTAAATACAGAGTCGGTTGAGGAGGGAGAGGCTGAATTACACCTATTTGTCAGAGGGGGAAAATGACTTGCACAAAAGGCTAACCATATTTTCACTACCGTTCAAGTTCCAAGTGGCCAAATCAGATTTGTGTGTGTTCAGACAGCAGTTAGTTGCTGACATGGCTACACTACTTGTCATAGTAACTACGGGTGTATGCACAGTGTTGTAGGGTGATTGATTGGTGGTGGTGCTCATGCTTCCTATCACTCAGAAGTTATATAGCAAGCTAAGGTGACAACAATGCCTGCCATGGACACAGACCTGTGCCAGGTCCTCCGCACCAGTTGGAACTAGCTAGGATACTCCTCTCTCTCTCTCTGAGGAGAGAAAACAGAACCATCATCTCATGAGTTTAAATCAACTTACTACTAAACACTCCCTATCGTTATGTACCTCACTGCCTAACCACGGACTGGTGAAGCTAAGCAGACGTGGACATTTTATCATCGTCATGCCGCTACTGAAGGCAACCCCAAAGATTCAGGAGGTCTCAGGACCCCTCCATTGTGGCTCCTGTCCGCTCCGACAGTTGCCTGATTAGTAGCTTGATTAATGGCAGCTGCTGGTGCCAGCCGGCTGACTCAGCATCATTATACCCTAACCAGGAAATAATGGGCTGGGCCATTACACACATTTCCTGGTACACACCTGAGATCATCATGTTGAATACGTATCTGATTTAAAGATCTCTGGTTCAAATCGAGTAAAATCCTCCAACAGTCTATGCTGATTTGTTGGGTGTGGTTACTACTGTATAATTGCGTTGTTAGAACTCTCCAATGACTAGCCAGGGAGCGATGCTTCAATGTGCAGACCTAACGCAGCATGGCCTGTGTGTGGTACAGGTTATAGACAGTGCACACATTGGGTCACACACACACAACCACGCAAACAAACACAACCACACACACACGCACACAAACACACACACACAAGCACACACATGCACACACACGATCTGGATGATGCGAAGAACCTGTCTTTGTGTCCCAGGGAGGGACAGGGATTAGGATCAGGTGTGTGTGTCCCTCCCCAGCTGCAGCTATGAAAGCTGTGATCAGAGAGAGGTGGACCGTCCGGGATTAAACATTTTCTAGATGGTGGGAATGTTCCAGAATGCTACAACCTGGTGATGAAGAGAGCAGAGAGATGGAAAGGTTGTGTTATGTGGTGGTAGGATAGCAGGACCAGCTCACTCAGTGGGCAGTGGAGCTATAAGGAAAGGTCATGGACAGAATGTCAGCTATGATTAAAATGTTCTCACCAGCCCCCCTCTCTTCCATTCTCACTCTCACTCTCACTCTCACTCTCACTCTCACTCTCATTCTCACTCTCACTCTCACTCTCTCACTCTCTCACTCTCTCACTCTCTCACTCTCTCACTCTCTCACTCTCTCACTCTCTCACACACACATGCAAAAGCACACACACACCCACACGTACGCGCACACCACCACTAACACCACCCCCCACCCCCTCCCCCTAAAAAACACCAGCCTGTCCTAGTCGTGTCTTCAGTTCCCCTGTATCTCCCCAGACTGCGCTCCAGCGGTCAATAAATAGCTGTGCTAATGCTGCCATTGTAATTACACAGACGTGGCTGTGGCTGGCATGTCGCTGCGTCACATGGTTCAGTGATGAGAATAAAACTGGAGATTCCTGGGGCTGATCCCCGGCCTATGTCCCCAGCGGAGGAAGGTGATCCTGGGGATTAGGGTGGTGTTGGTTTAGGCCAGCCCGACGGAGACAGACTGGGGCTGTCACTGTGCCAATGCTCAGAGTCACCCAGAGGTGAGGGCTGCGGCCCGGGTCGGGAGCTGCCAGTGTTCCAGTATAGAGACAGACAGGATGGTAGGATGGTAGGGAAAGAGGGTCACCATGCTGAGAGAGAGGGGGAAGAGAGAAAGAGAAAGAGAGAAAGAGAAGGGAGAGAGAGAGAGAGAAAGGTGGCTTGTGCAAGTTACCAGGGGTCACAGAGGTCAGTAGACATGTATTGTGTTGAACCACAATGAGGGCAAAGAGTACAGTACTACATGGCTCAGTAATAGTATAGTACTACATGGCTCAGTAATAGTGCAGTACTACATGGATCAGTAACAGTGCAGTACTACATGGATCAGTAACAGTGCAGTACTACATGGATCAGTAACAGTGCAGTACGACATGGATCAGTAACAGTGCAGTACTACATGGATCAGTAACAGTGCAGTATGACATGGATCAGTAACAGTGCAGTATGACATGGATAAGTAACAGTGCAGTACTACATGTATCAGTAACAGCGCAGTACTACATGGATCAGTAACAGTGCAGTACTACATGGATCAGTAACAGTGCAGTATGACATGGATCAGTAACAGTGCAGTACTACATGGATCAGTAACAGTACAGTACTACATGGATCAGTAACAGTGCAGTACTACATGGATCAGTAACAGTGCAGTACTACATGGATCAGTAACAGTGCAGTATGACATGGATCAGTAACAGTGCAGTACTACATGGATCAGTAACAGTACAGTACTACATGGATCAGTAACAGTGCAGTATGACATGGATCAGTAACAGTGCAGTACTACATGGATCAGTAACAGTGCAGTACTACATGGATCAGTAACAGTGCAGTACTAC
Source organism: Oncorhynchus masou masou (assembly GCF_036934945.1). Lineage (NCBI taxonomy): Eukaryota > Metazoa > Chordata > Actinopteri > Salmoniformes > Salmonidae > Oncorhynchus > Oncorhynchus masou. The sequence goes on from NC_088240.1 coordinate 69,232,139, forward strand.
ATGGATCAGTAACAGTGCAGTATGACATGGATCAGTAACAGTGCAGTACTACATGGATCAGTAACAGTGCAGTACTACATGGATCAGTAACAGTGCAGTACTACATGGATCAGTAACAGTGCAGTACTACATGGATCAATAACAGTGCAGTATGACATGGATCAGTAACAGTGCAGTACTACATGGATCAGTAACAGTGCAGTACTACATGGATCAGTAACAGTGCAGTACTACATGGATCAGTAACAGTGCAGTACTACATGGATCAGTAACAGTGCAGTATGACATGGATCAGTAACAGTGCAGTACTACATGGATCAGTAACAGTACAGTACTACATGGATCAGTAACAGTGCAGTACTACATGGATCAGTAACAGTGCAGTATGACATGGATCAGTAACAGTGCAGTACTACATGGATCAGTAACAGTGCAGTACTACATGGATCAGTAACAGTGCAGTACTACATGGATCAGTAACAGTGCAGTACTACATGGATCAGTAACAGTGCAGTACTACATGGATCAGTAACAGTGCAGTATGACATGGATCAGTAACAGTGCAGTATGACATGGATCAGTAACAGTGCAGTACTACATGGATCAGTAACAGTGCAGTACTACATGGATCAGTAACAGTGCAGTACTACATGGATCAGTAACAGGGCAGTACTACATGGATCAGTAACAGTACAGTACTACATGGATCAGTAACAGTGCAGTACTACATGGATCAGTAACAGTGCAGTATGACATGGATCAGTAACAGTGCAGTACTACATGGATCAGTAACAGTGCAGTACTACATGGATCAGTAACAGTGCAGTACTACATGGATCAGTAACAGTGCAGTACTACATGGATCAGTAACAGTGCAGTATGACATGGATCAGTAACAGTGCAGTATGACATGGATCAGTAACAGTGCAGTACTACATGGATCAGTAACAGTGCAGTACTACATGGATCAGTAACAGTGCAGTACTACATGGATCAGTAACAGGGCAGTACTACATGGATCAGTAACAGTACAGTACTACATGGATCAGTAACAGTGCAGTACTACATGGATCAGTAACAGTGCAGTACGACATGGATCAGTAACAGTGCAGTACTACATGGATCAGTAACAGTGCAGTACTACATGGATCAGTAACAGTGCAGTACTACATGGATCAGTAACAGTGCAGTACTACATGGATCAGTAACAGTGCAGTACTACATGGATCAGTAACAGTGCAGTACTACATGGATCAGTAACAGTGCAGTATGACATGGATCAGTAACAGTGCAGTACTACATGGATCAGTAACAGTGCAGTATGACATGGATCAGTAACAGTGCAGTACTACATGGATCAGTAACAGTGAGCTAATTGGGATCCTAATAGAAAACTAAATAATACAATAATGCAGTAATCCAGTATGATAAATCAATGATTGTATTCCTTTTCTCCGAAGAAACGTAACTGATCACTGTATGTCTCTGGTTGAAAGTCAGAGCGCTATACAATAGAGATTGATAAAGCACTGACCCAAAACAGCTTTAAAGTAGCCTACACACAACAGACATGAAACGACTACAAACTCTCACCATACCTCTAAGGCAGACAGAGATGAAGAAGAATAGACATTGATGAGGGAAATAGAACAACTATGAACCGTTCTCATATGACAGTCATCCTGTGATATCATATGATATTATTCATGAGGTTAAGTATGAACAGAGATTAATATCAGATAATATGGGATCTCTCCCAGGTGCAGGTAGGGCCTATTCTGTTTCAGACAGGAACCATTGTCAACCCTTTGGGGGGATGGACAGGCCTCGTCAGCACCTCGCTGACCTGACAATGAGCTGCTTCTGTCCACCTAAATGGTGTGTGTGTGCGTGTGTGTGCGTGTGTATGTGTGTGTGTGCGTGTGTGTGGACGGAGAGGGGGATGTTACCTCATGCAGAGTCATTTATCTTTCTTTCCTCTGTGCTGTGACCTTGCCCTGACCCTTAGCTGTATCTAGTTCACCTGTCCACAGTCAGAGGGGAGGAGGGAAGGAGGATGGAGGGGTGGATGGTGAGAAGGGATGGTTGGATGAAGGGGTGGGGAGCCAACAACCTAGGCTCGTCATCTCGATTTCTTCTCCAACTCAAGACTGAACTATAGGATTGGCCGTATACAGAGCAGATGGTGAGATAGGGAGATGTTGACCCTCTGACTCCCTCATGTGGACAGATCAGTCGGGTATGACTGCCCTAGTAATGGCACATTGGCCAGAACTGCTGAATTGTCCCATTAAGTCAGTTGGCTTATAGTATATGTTGAAGAGGCCACCAAACCACATTGTTTACTTGCACTTGGCCTTGGATTGTTGAGAGTGAGTTAGACTAAGAATACAAGTCTGTAATGTTGATATGAGGGCCACATTTCTTCAGAACTTGGGAGGGTGACTTGGTCTTGAGACAGAGTGTGGAAGAGAGTTGTGCAGAGTAAGGTTCAGTGTTACTCCACACAGTTTATTTTAGTTTTTATTTCACCTTAAATTAACCAGGTAGGCCAGTTGAGAGCAAGTTCTCATTTACAACTGCGACCTGGCCAAGATAAAGCAAAGCAGCGTGACAAAAACAACAACACAGAGTTACACCTGGGATAAGCAAACGTACGGTCAATAACACAATAGAAAAATCTGTACACAGTGTATGCAAATGAATTAAGGATGTAAAGCAATAAATTGGCCAATAGTGGCGAAGTCATTATAATTGAGCAATTTACACTGGAGTGCTATATGTGCAGATGAGGATGTGCAAGTAGAAATACTGGTGTGCAGAAGAGCAGAAAAACAAATATGGGGATGAGGTAGGTAGTTGGTTGGATGGGCTATTTACAGATGGGCTGTGTACAGCTGCAGTGATCGGTAAACTGTTCTGACAGCTGACGCTTAAAGTTAGTATGGGAGATATAAGTCTCCAACTTCAGTGATTTTTGCAATTCGTTCCAGTCATTGGCAGCAGAGAACTGGAAGGAAAGGCGGCCAAAGGAAGTGTTGGCTTTGGGGATGACCAGTGAAATATACCTGCTGGAGCGCGTGCTACGGGTGGGTGTTGCTAAGGCGACCAGTGAGCTGAGATAAGGCGGAGCCATACCTAGCAAAGACTTACAGATGACCTGGAGCCAGTGGGTTTGGCGACGAATATGTAGCAAGGACCAGCCAACGAGAGCATACAGGTCGCAATGGTGGGTAGTATATGGGGCTTTGGTGACAAAATGGATTTGGAGGCTAATTTGTAAATGACATCGCCGAAGTCAAGGATTGGTTGGATAGTCAGTTTTACGAGGGTACGTTTGGCAGCATGAGTGAAGGTGGCTTTGTTGTGAAAAAGGAAGCCAATTCTAGATTTAACTTTGGATTGGAGATGCTTAATGTGAGTCTGGAAGGAGAGTTTACAGTCTAGCCAGACACCTAGGTATTTATAGTTGGCCACATATTCTAAATCAGAACCGCCCATAGTAGTGATGCTAGTCAGGCGGGCAGGTGCGAGCAGCGATCGGTTGTTTTACTAGCATTTAAGAGCAGTTGGAGGCCACGGAAGGAGTGTTGTATGGCGTTGAAGCTCGTTTGGAGGTTTGTTAATACAGTGTCCAAAGAAGGGCCAGATGTATTCAGAATGGTGTCGTCTGCGTAGAGGTGGATCAAAGAATCACCCGCAGCAAGAGCGTCATCGTTGATATATACAGAGAAAAGAGTCGCTCGATAATTGAACCCTTTGGCACCCCCATAAAGACTGCCAGAGGTCCGGACAACAGGCCCTCCGATTTGACACACTGAACTTTATCTGAGAAGTAGTTAGTGAACATAGTAGGGTTCACTATTACTCCACATTACTCCACATAGAGTAGGGTTCAGTGTTACTCCACATAGAGTAGGGATCAATGTTACTCCACATAGAGTAGGGATCAATGTTACTCCACATAGAGTAGGGTTCAGTGTTACTCCACACAGAGTAGGGTTCAGTGTTACTCCACATAGAGTAGGGATCAATGTTACTCCACATAGAGTAGGGTTCAGTGTTACTCCACACAGAGTAGGGTTCAGTGTTACTCCACATAGAGTAGGGATCAATGTTACTCCACATAGAGTAGGGTTCAGTGTTACTCCAAATAGAGTAGGGTTCAGTGTTACTCCACATAGAGTAGGGTTCAGTGTTACTCCACATAGAGTAGGGATCAATGTTACTCCACATAGAGTAGGGTTCAGTGTTACTCCACACAGAGTAGGGTTCAGTGTTACTCCACATAGAGTAGGGATCAATGTTACTCCACATAGAGTAGGGTTCAGTGTTACTCCACACAGAGTAGGGTTCAGTGTTTCTCCACACAGAGTAGGGTTCAGTGTTTCTCCACATAGAGTAGGGTTCAATGTTACTCCACATAGAGTAGGGTTCAGTATTACTCCACATAGAGTAGGGTTCATTATTACTCCACATAGAGTAGGGTTCAGCGTTACTCCACATAGAGTAGGGTTCAGTATTACTCCACATAGAGTAGGGTTCAATGTTACTCCACATAGAGTAGGGTTCAGTGTTACTCCAAATAGAGTAGGGTTCAGTGTTACTCCACATTGAGTAGGGTTCAGTGTTTCTCCACATAGAGTAGGGTTCAGTGTTACTCCACATTGAGTAGGGTTCAGTGTTTCTCCACATAGAGTAGGGTTCAGTGTTACTCCACATTGAGTAGGGTTCAGTAGTACTTCACACAGAGATTGACTGACCAGACCACAGTATGACATCCATCCAATGATAAACAGCAGAGTGAAACAGGAGCAGCATGGAGCACACGCTAACAAAAGACCACTGGAGTGGTTTGACGACACACTCACCAAAACAAAGCCAATGAGATATGTGTGTGTGTGCTCTGTCCTTGTGTGTGTGTCTGAAATGATGAAGATGTTCTGGGCCTACTTGGCCCTGTCCCATCTTCAAAGAGCCCAGGTGAGAGCGGCATTGTGGGTCCTGGGTTCTGGGTTCTCACGTTACCCTTTCAACTCCCACAGGGGGCTGGATGGTGGACATCAAAGGGTGAAGGTTTATAGAGCCTGTCACTACCACTGCTAACCTCCACATACCTGCAGACCACAGACCTCAGACCGTAGGGCTCAGTATCTATCCACTGCTGCCGTTTCCATTCAACCAGGCTGGAGGCTTTAACTGTATTCTGTCAGATGGAACAATAGCAGCTCTTCCAAAGGACAAGGCTGCTCGCTGACTGGCGGATGGATGTGTTCAGACATCTCTGATGAGCGATGAGTGTGGATCGGGATGCAACACAACAGTGATGACTGACCGGTGACTATGGACGTTCATATTAATGAGTATTAGACATTTATATATGTTTGACTGACCGGAAATCAAACCCAGGTATTTTGCATGCCACATGATTGTGTAAACCAGCTTGTGGTAGCTAACGCAAGTCATCAGGTTTCAGGTGTCAAGATTAGTCATCATGCAAGCTACGTGCAAGTAAGTTCTTCTGTTACCTTTGTGTAGCAGGCTGAGATAAAAATGCTATTTTCAAGTTCACCCCTTAAAGCGCATTCAACAGTTGAAACAATAACAAAGTGTTTTCCTTGCCCCTGTTTCAGTAAAAAGCTGAGGGATGGGGCTGGAGAAGTGGAGGCACTCTCAAATTCATAGACAGAACAATGGATGCAAGGACTGACCATCCATGAAATCAAAATTATAGTTTAAACCATGTCTATAAAGTGTTTGTTTACATTTATTTTGTTTACATACATTGGTATAAAATAAGCTTATATTTTGGGTTCTGATGTGGTACGACAGTTGAACAAAGCTTATGAGGCATTTATAAGTTATAGGTACATATCATACTGTACATTTTTAAGTCCAACAATGGATGTAGCAACTGCAGATTGCCCCTTTAAAGGGGCATTGTCATTGACTATAAATATAAGTTACTATATGGTAATTCAGAGTTCAAACATGCTATGACATTCCTAAAGTTAACTTGTCTCTCAGCATGGGGCCTCCTAGATCTGAGGGGGAAATGTTCATTCATAATGTGTAGTGTTTGATATAGATTAGAATAGTCACGGATATAATATAGAAATGAATGTACGGAAATGGTTTTAACCTCCTCAATTCCAATAGTTCACTTTTTACTTCTAATGACGATATCAGGGCTACACACCAACAAATCCTACCGAAAATGCTGGCATACAGATTTCCTTGTCTTTATTTATTGAGGTGAAAGGTTAAACCTGACAGGACATAAATGGAATGGAGTGATGGGTTGGAGGAGTGAATAACACATATTAAGTGCCATGTGGTACATACCGCTACCATAGACTTAGGCCTGCAGTGTTCTCATTGATGGTCACAGTAAGTGTACTGATCACAGGAGGTTGGTGGCACCTTATTTGGGGAGGACGGGCTCGTGGTAATGGCTGGAGAGAAATTAGTGGGATGGTATCAAATACATCAAACATGGTTTCCATATGGTTGATGCCATTCCATTGACTGCATAATTGTGAGCCGTCCTCCCCGCAGCAGCCTCCTGTGGTAATGAAGTATGGCAGGCTATTATTTAGGATTTCAGTCATATCTCTGTAAGTTCAACATCAATCTTGCGTTAACTTGGGAGTGGATGGTGCTTCACATTTTCACATGCATCGCATCCTCTATCATATTGGTCAAATTCTAGCTAGGTAGGTAACCACTTCATGCTTGAGCTGAATCACTGCAAGCCAGACACTTGGCATTCAACCACAACACCACTCAAAGATCACAGCTCATATGTCAGGGCAAGAATAGAAAAAGCACTAATAACCTGCCAACTCATCATCATTTTAAGGCACATCTAAGAGCCTGTTCCCCCAGCTGGAGGAGGATGAAGCAGTGCTGTCAGGCCCTGTTAGCAGACCAGGGAGGTGGGCTGGCTAGTCCATCCAGGTGCTACTAGGAGCCAGCAGGCTGGAGCCCTCCTCACAACGACCACCAGACAACGACTAGAGCTGCTTCCCAAATAGCACCCTATTCCCATTATAATGGACTAGTTTTGATCACGGCCCCGTAGGGCTCTGGTCAAAAGCAGTGCACCAAATAAGGAATAGGGGGCCATTTGGGAAGCATGCTTGCTAACTAGCTACAGCATTACAGAATCTGAAACATGAAGTTAGAAGAAGGTATAAAAAAGTTTACAGATGGAAAAAAAAACAAAGGAATGAAAGATTGACTCCCTTGAATGTTCTAGTCAACGTCCGCTTGGCTTTGTCCATGTACTGTAGGTCTTTAGTAAAAATACAGTTAATCGTAGTAATGCATCCTGTGGTTGTGAGGGTACATGGTGGGTTTTCTGCCTTGCTTGCATGGGCTAGCTAGTTCGTACCGAGGTCAAACAGAACAAACAACACTGTAAATCTGCAGCACGTAGGGAAGGAATGGATGAGCTATATAAAACATAATGAACACTACGTTACAGGAAGGGAACAGAGAGACCTAACCTCTGACCTATGATTCATTCCAGTCTGAACAACAATGCCACAGTCCAGCTCTGGTGGGACAAAACAGAGCATATTAAAAAGATGTGGTTTTTAAATGGTTCCAGCTATGGTAGGGGAAAACAGGGCAAATTGAAAAGCTATGGTTCCAGCTCTGGTGGGGGAAAACAGGGCATATTAAAAAGCTATGGTTCCAGCTCTGGTGGGGGAAAACAAGGCATATTAAAAAGCTATGGTTCCAGCTCTGGTGGGGGAAAACAGAGCATATTAAAAAGCTATGGTTCCAGCTCTGGTGGGGGAAAACAGGGCATATTAAAAAGCTATGGTTCCAGCTATGGTAGGGGGAAACAGGGCATATTAAAAAGCTATGGTTCCAGCTCTGGTGGGGGTTAACAGCGCATATTAAAAAGCTATGGTTCCAGCTCTGGTGGGGGAAAACAGGGCATATTAAAAAGATATGGTCTGCTGTTCCCACATGCTTCAAGAGGGCCACCATTGTTCCTGTTCCCAAGAAAGCTAAGGTAACTGAGCTAAACGACTACCGCCCCGTAGCACTCACTTCCGTCATCATGAAGTGCTTTGAGAGACTAGTCAAGGACCATATCACCTCCACCCAACCTGACACCCTAGACCCACTCCAATTTGCTTACCGCCCAAATAGGTCCACAGACGATGCAATCTCAACCACACTGCACACTGCCCTAACCCATCTGGACAAGAGGAATACCTATGTGAGAATGCTGTTCATCGACTACAGCTCGGCATTTAACACCATAGTACCCTCCAAGCTCGTCATCAAGCTCGAGACCCTGGGTCTCGACCCCGCCCTGTGCAACTGGGTACTGGACTTCCTGACGGGCAGCCCCCAGGTGGTGAGGGTAGGCAACAACATCTCCACCCCGCTGATCCTCAACACTGGGGCCCCACAAGGGTGCGTTCTGAGCCCTCTCCTGTACTCCCTGTTCACCCACGACGGCGTGGCCACGCACGCCTCCAACTTAATCACCAAGTTTGGGGACGACACAACAGTGGTAGGCTTGATTACCAACAACGACGAGACGGCCTACAGGGAGGAGGTGAGGGCCCTCGGAGTGTGGTGTCAGGAAAATAACCTCACACTCAACGTCAACAAAACTAAGGAGATGATTGTGGACTTCAGGAAACAGCAGAGGGAACACCCCCCTATCCACATCGATGGAACAGTAGTGGAGAGGGTAGTAAGTTTTAAGTTCCTCGGCATACACATCACAGACAAACTGAATTGGTCCACCCACACAGACAGCATCGTGAAGAAGGCGCAGCAGCGCCTCTTCAACCTCAGGAGGCTGAAGAAATTCGGCTTGTCACCAAAAGCACTCACAAACTTCTACAGATGCACAATCGAGAGCATCCTGGCGGGCTGTATCACCGCCTGGTACGGCAACTGCTCCGCCCACAACCGTAAGGCTCTCCAGAGGGTAGTGAGGTCTGCACAACGCATCACCGGGGGCACACTACCTGCCCTCCAGGACACCAACACCACCCGATGTTACAGGAAGGCCATAAAGATCATCAAGGACAACAACCACCCGAGCCACTGCCTGTTCACCCCGCTATCATCCAGGAGGCGAGGTCAGTACAGGTGCATCAAAGCTTGGACCGAGAGACTGAAAAACAGCTTCTATCTCAAGGCCATCAGTCTGTTAAACAGCAACCACTAACATTGAGTGGCTGCTGCCAACACACTGACTCAACTCCAGCCACTTTAATAATGAGAATTGATGGGAAATGATGTAAAATATATCACTAGCCACTTTAAACAATGCTACCTAATATAATGTTTACATACCCTACATTATTCATCTCATATGTATACGTATATACTGTACTCTATATCATCTACTGCATCTTTATGTAATACATGTATCACTAGCCACTTAAACTATGCCACTTTGTTTACATACTCATCTCATATGTATATACTGTACTCGATACCATCTACTGTATCTTGCCTATGCTGCTCTGTACCATCACTCATTCATATATCTTTATGTACATATTCTTTATCCCCTTACACTTGTGTGTATAAGACAGTAGTTTTGGAATTGTTAGTTAGATTACTTGTTGGTTATTACTGCATTGTCGGAACTAGAAGCACAAGCATTCCGCTACACTCGCATTAACATCTGCTAACAATGTGTATGTGACAAATAAAGTTTGATATGATTTGATTAGAGCTATGGTTCCAGGTCTGGTGGGGGTAAACAGGGCATATTAAAAAGCTATGATTCCAGCTCTGGTGGGGGGAAACAGGGCATATTAAAAAGCTATGGTTCCAGCTCTGGTGGGGGAAAACAGGGCATATTAAAAAGCTATGGTTCCAGCTCTGGTGGGGGAAAACAAGGCATATTAAAACATTATGGTTCCAGCTCTGGTGGTGGAAAACAGGGCATATTCAAATGCTATGGTTCCAGCTATGGTGGGGGAAAGCAGGGCATATTAGTAAGCTATGGTTCCAGCTATGGTGGGGGAAAACAGGGCATATTTTAAAGCTATGGTTCCAGCTATGGTGGTGGAAAACAGGGCATATTTAAAAGCTATGGTTCCAGCAATGGTTCCAGCTATGGTGGGGGAAAACAGGGCATATTTTAAAACTATGGTTCCAGCTATGGTGGGGGAAAACAGGGCATATTAAAAAGCTATAGTTCCAGCTATGGTTCAAGCTGTGGTGGGGAAACAACTGGGCATATTAAAAAGCTATGGATCCAGCTATGGTGGGGGAAAACAGGGCATATTAAAAGCTACGGTTCCAGCTCTGGTGGGGGAAAACAGGGCATATTAAAAAGCTATGGTTCCAGCTCTGGTGGGGGAAAACAGGGCATATTTAAATGCTATGGTTCGAGCTATGGTGGGGGAAAACAGGGCATATTAGAAAGCTATGGTTCCAGCTATGGTGGGGGAAAACCGGGCATATTTAAAAGCTATGGTTCCAGCTATGGTGGGGGAAACAGGGCATATTAAAAAGCTATGGTTCCAGCTCTGGTGGGGGAAAACAAGGCATATTAAAACGCTATGGTTCCAGCTCTGGTGGGGGAAAGCAGGGCATATTTAAATGCTATGGTTCCAGCTATGGTGGGGGAAAACACGGCATATTAGAAAGCTATGGTTCCAGCTATGGTGGGGGAAAACAGAGCATATTATAAATATATGGTTCCAGCTCTGGTGGGGGAAAACAGGGCATATTAAAAAGCTATGGTTCCAGCTCTGGTGGGGGAAAACAGGGCATATTAAAAAGCTATGGTTCCAGCTAAGGTAGGGGAAAACAGAGCATATTAAAAAGCTATCGTTCCAGCTCTGGTGGGAGAAACAGAGCATATTAGTAAGCTATGGTTCCAGCTATGGTGGGGGAAAACAGGGCATATTAGTAAGCTATGGTTCCAGCTATGGTGGGGGAATACATGGCATATTTAAAAGCTATGGTTCCAGCTATGGTGGGGGAAAACAGGGCATATTTTAAAGCTATGGTTCCAGCTATGGTGGGGGAAAACAGGGCATATTTAAAAGCTATGGTTCCAGCTTTGGTGGTGGAAAACAGGGCATATTTTATAGCTTTGGTTCCAGCTATGGTGGGGGAAAACAGGGCATTTTAAAAAGCTATGGTTCCAGCTATGGTGGGGGAAAACAGGGCATATTAAAAAGCTATGGGTCCAGCTATGGTTCCAGCTATGGTTCCAGCTATGGTGTGGGAAAACAGGGCATATTTTAAAGCTATGGTTCCAGCTATGGTGGGGGAAAACCGGGCATATTTAAAAGCTATGGTTCCAGCTATGGTGGGGGAAAACAGGGCATATTAAAAGCTACGGTTCCAGCTCTGGTGGGGGAAAACAGGGCATATTAAAAAGCTATGGTTCCAGCTCTGGTGGGGGAAAACAGGGCATATTTAAATGCTATGGTTCGAGCTATGGTGGGGGAAAACAGGGCATATTAGAAAGCTATGGTTCCAGCTATGGTGGGGAAAACCGGGCATATTTAAAAGCTATGGTTCCAGCTATGGTGGGGGAAACAGGGCATATTAAAAAGCTATGGTTCCAGCTCTGGTGGGGAAAACAAGGCATATTAAAATGCTATGGTTCCAGCTAAGGTAGGGGAAAACAGAGCATATTAAAAAGCAATCGTTCCAGCTCTGGTGGGAGAAACAGAGCATATTAAAAAGCTATGGTTCCAGCTCTGGTGGGGGAAAACAGGGCATATTAGTAAGCTATGGTTCCAGCTATGGTGGGGGAATACATGGCATATTTAAAAGCTATGGTTCCAGCTATGGTGGGGGAAAACAGGGCATATTAAAAAGCTATGGATCCAGATCTGGTGGGGGAAAACAGAGCATATTAAAAATATATGCTTCCAGCTCTGGTGGGGGACAACAGGGCATATTTAAATGCTATGGTTCGAGCTATGGTGGGGGAAAACAGGGCATATTAGAAAGCTATGGTTCCAGCTATGGTGGGGGAAAACCGGGCATATTTAAAAGCTATGGTTCCAGCCATGGTGGGGGAAACAGGGCATATTAAAAAGCTATGGTTCCAGCTCTGGTGCGGGAAAACAAGGCATATTAAAACGCTATGGTTCCAGCTCTGGTGGGGGATAGCAGGGCATATTTAAATGCTATGGTTCCAGCTATGGTGGGGGAAAACAGGGCATATTAGAAAGCTATGGTTCCAGCTATGGTGGGGGAAAACAGAGCATATTATAAATATATGGTTCCAGCTCTGGTGGGGGTAAACAGGGCATATTAAAAAGCTATGGTTCCAGCTCTGGTGGGGGAAAACAGGGCATATTAAAAAGCTATGGTTCCAGCTAAGGTAGGGGAAAACAGAGCATATTAAAAAGCTATCGTTCCAGCTCTGGTGGGAGAAACAGAGCATATTAGTAAGCTATGGTTCCAGCTATGGTGGGGGAAAACAGGGCATATTAGTAAGCTATGGTTCCAGCTATGGTGGGGGAATACATGGCATATTTAAAAGCTATGGTTCCAGCTATGGTGGGGGAAAACAGGGCATATTTTAAAGCTATGGTTCCAGCTATGGTGGGGGAAAACAGGGCATATTTAAAAGCTATGGTTCCAGCTTTGGTGGTGGAAAACAGGGCATATTTTATAGCTTTGGTTCCAGCTATGGTGGGGGAAAACAGGGCATTTTAAAAAGCTATGGTTACAGCTATGGTGGGGGAAAACAGGGCATATTAAAAAGCTATGGGTCCAGCTATGGTTCCAGCTATGGTTCCAGCTATGGTGTGGGAAAACAGGGCATATTTTAAAGCTATGGTTCCAGCTATGGTGGGGGAAAACCGGGCATATTTAAAAGCTATGGTTCCAGCTATGGTGGGGGAAAACAGGGCATATTAAAAGCTACGGTTCCAGCTCTGGTGGGGGAAAACAGGGCATATTAAAAAGCTATGGTTCCAGCTCTGGTGGGGGAAAACAGGGCATATTTAAATGCTATGGTTCGAGCTATGGTGGGGGAAAACAGGGCATATTAGAAAGCTATGGTTCCAGCTATGGTGGGGGAAAACCGGGCATATTTAAAAGCTATGGTTCCAGCTATGGTGGGGGAAACAGGGCATATTAAAAAGCTATGGTTCCAGCTCTGGTGGGGGAAAACAAGGCATATTAAAATGCTATGGTTCCAGCTAAGGTAGGGGAAAACAGAGCATATTAAAAAGCAATCGTTCCAGCTCTGGTGGGAGAAACAGAGCATATTAAAAAGCTATGGTTCCAGCTCTGGTGGGGGAAAACAGGGCATATTAGTAAGCTATGGTTCCAGCTATGGTGGGGGAATACATGGCATATTTAAAAGCTATGGTTCCAGCTATGGTGGGGGAAAACAGGGCATATTAAAAAGCTATGGATCCAGATCTGGTGGGGGAAAACAGAGCATATTAAAAATATATGCTTCCAGCTCTGGTGGGGGACAACAGGGCATATTTAAATGCTATGGTTCGAGCTATGGTGGGGGAAAACAGGGCATATTAGAAAGCTATGATTCCAGCTATGGTGGGGGAAAACCGGGCATATTTAAAAGCTATGGTTCCAGCCATGGTGGGGGAAACAGGGCATATTAAAAAGCTATGGTTCCAGCTCTGGTGCGGGAAAACAAGGCATATTAAAACGCTATGGTTCCAGCTCTGGTGGGGGATACAGGGCATATTTAAATGCTATGGTTCCAGCTATGGTGGGGGAAAACAGGGCATATTAAAAAGCTATGGTTCCAGCTATGGTGGGGGAAAACAGAGCATATTATAAATATATGGTTCCAGCTCTGGTGGGGGTAAACAGGGCATATTAAAAAGCTATGGTTCCAGCTCTGGTGGGGGAAAACAGGGCATATTAAAAAGCTATGGTTCCAGCTAAGGTAGGGGAAAACAGAGCATATTAAAAAGCTATCGTTCCAGCTCTGGTGGGAGAAACAGAGCATATTAGTAAGCTATGGTTCCAGCTATGGTGGGGGAAAACAGGGCATATTAGTAAGCTATGGTTCCAGCTATGGTGGGGGAAAACAGGGCATATTTTAAAGCTTTGGTTCCAGCTATGGTGGGGGAAAACAGGGCATTTTAAAAAGCTATGGTTCCAGCTAAGGTAGGGGAAAACAGAGCATATTAAAAAGCTATTGTTCCAGCTCTGGTGGGAGAAACAGAGCATATTAGTAAGCTATGGTTCCAGCTATGGTGGGGGAAAACAGGGCATATTAGTAAGTTATGGTTCCAGCTATGGTGGGGGAATACATGGCATATTTAAAAGCTATGGTTCCAGCTATGGTGGGGGAAAACAGGGCATATTTTAAAGCTATGGTTCCAGCTATGGTGGGGGAAAACAGGGCATATTTAAAAGCTATGGTTCCAGCTTTGGTGGTGGAAAACAGGGCATATTTTATAGCTTTGGTTCCAGCTATGGTGGGGGAAAACAGGGCATTTTAAAAAGCTATGGTTCCAGCTATGGTGGGGGAAAACAGGGCATATTAAAAAGCTATGGGTCCAGCTATGGTTCCAGCTATGGTTCCAGCTATGGTGTGGGAAAACAGGGCATATTTTAAAGCTATGGTTCCAGCTATGGTGGGGAAAACCGGGCATATTTAAAAGCTATGGTTCCAGCTATGGTGGGGGAAAACAGGGCATATTAAAAGCTACGGTTCCAGCTCTGGTGGGGGAAAACAGGGCATATTAAAAAGCTATGGTTCCAGCTCTGGTGGGGGACAACAGGGCATATTTAAATGCTATGGTTCGAGCTATGGTGGGGGAAAACAGGGAATATTAGAAAGCTATGGTTCCAGCTATGGTGGGGGAAAACCGGGCATATTTAAAAGCTATGGTTCCAGCTATGGTGGGGGAAACAGGGCATATTAAAAAGCTATGGTTCCAGCTCTGGTGGGGGAAAACAAGGCATATTAAAATGCTATGGTTCCAGCTAAGGTAGGGGAAAACAGAGCATATTAAAAAGCAATCGTTCCAGCTCTGGTGGGAGAAACAGAGCATATTAAAAAGCTATGGTTCCAGCTCTGGTGGGGAAAACAGGGCATATTAGTAAGCTATGGTTCCAGCTATGGTGGGGGAATACATGG
Source organism: Oncorhynchus masou masou (assembly GCF_036934945.1). Lineage (NCBI taxonomy): Eukaryota > Metazoa > Chordata > Actinopteri > Salmoniformes > Salmonidae > Oncorhynchus > Oncorhynchus masou. Next base: position 69,247,236 of record NC_088240.1, read on the forward strand.
CATATTTAAAAGCTATGGTTCCAGCTATGGTGGGGGAAAACAGGGCATATTAAAAAGCTATGGATCCAGATCTGGTGGGGGAAAACAGAGCATATTAAAAATATATGGTTCCAGCTCTGGTGGGGGACAACAGGGCATATTTAAATGCTATGGTTCGAGCTATGGTGGGGGAAAACAGGGCAAATTAGAAAGCTATGGTTCCAGCTATGGTGGGGGAAAACCGGGCATATTTAAAAGCTATGGTTCCAGCTCTGGTGCGGGAAAACAAGGCATATTAAAACGCTATGGTTCCAGCTCTGGTGGGGGATAGCAGGGCATATTTAAATGCTATGGTTCCAGCTATGGTGGGGTAAAACAGGGCATATTAGAAAGCTATGGTTCCAGCTATGGTGGGGGAAAACAGAGCATATTATAAATATATGGTTCCAGCTCTGGTGGGGGAAAACAGGGCATATTAAAAAGCTATGGTTCCAGCTCTGGTGGGGGAAAACAGGGCATATTAAAAAGCTATGGTTCCAGCTAAGGTGGGGGAAAACAGAGCATATTAGTAAGCTATGGTTCCAGCTATTATGGGGGAAAACAGGGCATATTAGTAAGCTATGGTTCCAGCTATGGTGGGGGAATACATGGCATATTTAAAAGCTATGGTTCCAGCTATGGTGGGGGAAAACAGGGCATATTTTAAAGCTATGGTTCCAGCTATGGTGGGGGAAAACAGGGCATATTTTAAAGCTTTGGTTCCAGCTATGGTGGGGGAAAACAGGGCATTTTAAAAAGCTATGGTTCCAGCTATGGTGGGGGAAAACAGGGCATATTAAAAAGCTATGGGTCCAGCTATGGTTCCAGCTATGGTTCCAGCTATGGTGTGGGAAAACAGGGCATATTTTAAAGCTATGGTTCCAGCTATGGTGGTGGAAAACCGGGCATATTTAAAAGCTATGGTTCCAGCTATGGTGGGGGAAAACAGGGCATATTAAAAGCTACGGTTCCAGCTCTGGTGGGGGAAAACAGGGCATATTAAAAAGCTATGGTTCCAGCTCTGGTGGGGGAAAACAGGGCATATTTAAATGCTATGGTTCGAGCTATGGTGGGGGAAAACAGGGCATTTTAAAAAGCTATGGTTCCAGGTTTGATTCCAGCTATGGTGGGGAAAAACAGGGCATATTAAAAAACTATGGTTCCAGCTATGTTGGGGGTAAACAGGGCATATTTTAAAGCTATGGTTCCAGCTATGGTGGGGGAAAACAGTGCATTTTAAAAAGCTATGGTTCCAGCTATGGTTCCAGCTATGGTGGGGGAAAACAGGGCATATTGAAAAGCTATGGTTCCAGCTCTGGTGGGGGAAAACAGGGCATATTAAAAAGCTATGGTTCCAGCTCTGGTGGGGGAAAACAGAGCATATTAAAAAGCTATGATTCCAGCTCTGGTGGGGGAAAACAGAGCATATTAAAAATATATTTTGTTCCAGCTCTGGTGGGGGAAAACAGAGCAGATTAAAAATATATGGTTCCAGCTCTGGTGGGGGAAAACAGAGCAGATTTTAAAATATATGGTTCCAGCTCTGGTGGGGGAAAACATGGCATATTAAAAAGCTGTGGTTCCAGCTCTGGTGGGGGAAAACAGGGCATTTTAGAAAGCTATGGTTCCAGCTCTGGTGGGGGAAAACAGGGCATTTTAGAAAGCTATGGTTCCAGCTCTGGTGGGAGTAAACAGGGCATATTAAAAAGCTATGGTTCCAGCTCTGGTGGGGGAAAACAGGGCATATTAAAAAGCTATGGTTCCGGCTCTGGTGGGCGTATACAGGGCATATTAAAAAGCTATGATTCCAGCTCTGGTGGGGGAAAACTGAGCAGATTAAAAATATATGGTTCCAGCTCTGGTGGGGGAAAACAGGGCATATTAAAAAGCTATGATTCCAGCTCTGGTGGGGGAAAACTGAGCAGATTAAAAATATATGGTTCCAGCTCTGGTGGGGGAAAACAGGGCATATTAAAAAGCTATGGTTCCAGCTCTGGTGGGAGTAAACAGGGCATTTTAGAAAGCTATGGTTCCAGCTCTGGTGGGAGTAAACAGGGCATATTAAAAAGCTATGGTTCCAGCTCTGGTGGGGGAAAACAGAGCATATTAAAAATATATGGTTCCAGCTCTGGTGGGGGAAAATAGGGCATATTAAAAAGCTATGATTCCAGCTCTGGTGGGGGAAAACAGGGCATATTTTAAAGCTATGATTCCAGCTCTGGTGGGGGAAAACAGAGCATATTAAAAATATATGGTTCCAGCTCTGGTGGTGGAAAACAGGGCATATTAAAAAGCTATGGTTCCAGCTCTGGTGGGGGAAACAAAAACAGAGCATATTAAAAAGCTATGATTCCAGCTCTGGTGGGGGAAAACAGAGCATATTAAAAATATATGGTTCCAGCTCTGGTGGGGGAAAACAGGGCATATTAAAAAGCTATGATTCCAGCTCTGGTGGGGGAAAACAGAGCATATTAAAAATATATGGTTCCAGCTCTGGTGGGGGAAAAAGGGCATATTAGAAAGCTATGGTTCCAGCTCTGGTGGGGGAAAACAGGGCATACTAAAAAGCTATGATTCCAGCTCTGGTGGGGGAAACAGGGCATTTTAGAAAGCTATGGTTCCAGCTTGGTGGGAGTAAACAGGGCATATTAAAAAGCTATGGTTCCAGCTCTGGTGGGATAAAACAGGGCATATTAAAAAGCTATGGTTCCAGCTCTGGTGGGGGAAAACAGGGCATATTTAAAAGCTATGGTTCCAGCTATTGTCGGGGAAAAGAGAGCATGTTGCAAAGCTATGGTCCCTATTTTCTTCCGGTTACTTCACCATGATTAATAAATCATTTATTACATAATAGAGATGCATGTTGTTGATGTTGTTGTTTATGTTAGCAGCTTTCATGGCTCTGACTGGTAGTGAGCGTACAGATAAATGATGAAGCCTTCCAGTCCAGATTCTTCCCTGAACTCATTCCGTGATCTGAAACATATCTGTAATATCGTCAATGCAAAAAAATGCATGAAGGCATTGATATGAATGGATTCCAAAACGTTAGATTTATCACTGGGATAGAAATTTCTATTAAACTATAAAACTGGGAGCTATTTAATGTCAAGCATTATTGATGTCCCTCCCTGTTTGGATGGGATGAATTAACACACTACAAACAACAGCCTACTTACGGTGCTTATAAAATATCCAGTCTGCATCCCAAATGGTAACCTATTCCCTATTTGGTGCACTACTTTTTACCAGGGCCCATAGGACTCATATAGATTAGGGTGCCGTTTTGGACACACTCAACCTGATTGGAGCAATAAAAGCGGTGTAGATTATGTTAATGTGACATATGAGGAGGGGCGGGGGGAGTAAACTGCATAGTTGAGTGAGCAGATAAACTGAGCCATATCTTTAATGAGAAAGTGATTGTGTGATTCATCATGTGGGTTTACTGAGTGCCGTTATGATATTCTCGTAAATCATTGACCACCGGGCCAGAGTTTAAAGATGCAATACGTTAAAATACCCTCTCCACTCTGATATTAAATATAATTTTAGATGTGAACCAAAGCCATATTAGATTTAGGGCCGGTTTCCCTGAAACACAGATGATTTATTTATCTTTATTATATCTAACCTTTATTTAACCTTTATTTAAAGGCCTCTTGTGGGGCCGGGGGTCGGGATTAAAATTATAAATAAATACAATATAAATATAGGACAAAATACACATCACAAGAAGAGAGACAACACAACACGACATAAAGAGAGACCTAAGACAACAACATAGCAAGGCAGCAACACATAACAACACAGCATGATAGCAACACAACATAACAACAACATGGTAGCAACACAACATGGTTAAGATTAAGCCTTGTCCTGGACAACATTTTTAGTCCAAGACTAGGCTTAATCTGTGCCCAGGAAACCAGCCCTTAGTGATCATAAGTGTGTGGCCATCGTAAAGTCATTGTGGTTGGTTGGTTGTTTGTTCTTTTGGTTGGTCTGCTAGTTGGTTGGTTGTGTGACCAGTAAACACTAATAATCAGCTCTCTTCTCTGTCTCACCAGTCAGTAGCATCTCGTTGGCAATTAAGGTCGGGGGCTTGTGCTCATTCCCTGACTTCTCTTGCTGTGTAAAGGTTGGCATGCCCTGGGGGAACGGAAGTGGATACAATGTTTTTCCAAATATAATGGTCTGAATTAGGGTTGCAAAGCTGACGGTAATTTACCAAAGTTACCGGAATCTTCAGTATTATTGGTAATTCGCAGAAACTCAATCCATCGTAACTTTGGTCATTTATACTTGAACAACTTTTAAACATTGTATTCATATATAGTATTAATGTATTATACCTGTGTCCATATTGTCCATGAGTTCCTAGTAGATAGACTATATGGTTCAACAGAAAATAGACTAATTCATGACCAATAACATCGAATCAACAATGGAATTATTTTAAATTATCGCTGCAACACAAAACTATTGCCTGTGTTCACAACTACCACCAGTGTGACACCAAAACATTGACAACAAACACATATTATCATAGTCAAATAAATAAGTGTGTAAAAAACATTTATTTTCACATTGAGAGCTTCATATTAAACACCAATGGTATTCACTAAGTTGATGGTTTATATTTAGGGTAATGTTTTACAGCTTTGTCATTCTATTTCATATATTTTACGTGATAATCTGAAGTACAGAAAAGGGCCACTAGATGTGATTGATTACATACAATCCTTGAACGATACCAACATTCTGGTAGTTTACTGGTAAATGCACAAAGTTTCCAGTAATATATTATAACCTCCCTTTGCAACCTTAGTCTTGATACCTGTCAGTGTATGCTTTCTGTGCACCTTCATGCATTGAAGATCCATTCTCCTTCTCCCTTGGGACGCCAACCTCACCTCTTTAAACTAGGTAGTGTAGATCGGCTGCAAACTTTCATAGAGCTACAGTCAGTTGGTTGATGCCAAGGAACACCTGCTGAACCAAGCCAAGGTAAACTTCTTTATGTCAAACCTTAGATGGATTCAACCTGAAGAAGGGTCATGGTGATTAATCTACTGTAACTGATTATCTGTCTCAAAAAGACACATCCAACATTCTTCAACTCATAAAATATGCGAGAGGTAAGATGCAGTGAACCCTCACTCTGCTAATGCTGCAATGTCAAAGATATGAACCTCAGGGTTATGGACTTGCTGGTCAATCGAACTGATAATATTAAACCTTAACATTTATGAAATGTAATACTGCTCCTTCTAAAATGAAAATGCATCATTTCTGCCTTTCTGAGGCCTAGACGTACAGTACTGTCGCCCCAGATCCAAAACCGCCTTGGCTTTTCCAGGGCAGTGGTATGGATGGTGTTTCTTCAGTGTGTTGTGTTACTGTGTGGAGAGATGTGAGTTTACATATTTTTCTTTATTTTCCATCCTTACTTTAACACCCATAGAACAGAAGCCTTTTCTTCTCCTACACCAAATGGGTGATGTCATCTCAATGTGCTTGTTATTTCTGTAATGTTCCACATGGATGCTTTGATGTGATGGATGGATGGTGTGTGTGTGTGTGTGTGTGTGTGTGTGAGGACACTGAATGAGATATGCCAGCTTTCTCTCTCTCTCTCTCTCTCTCTCTCTCTCTCTCTCTCTCTCTCTATCTATCCCTCTCTTGCTCTCTCTCAATTCAATTCAATTTAAGGGCTTTATTGGCATGGGAAACATATGTTCAGTGTAATAGATAAGAAACAAACCAAAACAAATGAACAGTAAACATAACACTCACAAAAGTTCCAAAAGAATAAAGACATTTCAAATGTCATATAATGTGCATATTGTTAAAGTACAAAAGAGAAAATAAATAAACATAAATATGGGTTGAATTTACAATGGTATTTGTTCTTCAATGGTTGCCCTTGTGGCAACAGGTCACAAATCTTGCCGCTGTGATGGCACACTGTGGAATTTCACCGAATAGATATGGGAGTTCATCAAAATTGGATTTGTTTTCAAATTATTTGTGGGTCTGTGTAATGTAAAGGAAATACATTGAGGCAAAAAAGTATTTAGTCAGCCACCAATTGTGCAAGTTCTCCCACTTAAAAAGATGAGAGAGGCCTGTAATGTTCATCATCGGTACACTTCAACTATGACAGACAAAATGAGAAGAAAAATCCAGAAAATCACATTGTAGGATTTTTAATGAATTTATTTGCAAATTATGGTGGAAAATAAGTATTTGGTCAATAACAAAAGTTTATCTCAATACTTTGTTATCTGTATGTCTCTCTGTATGTCTCTCTAATATGGTCATACAATTTTCAGGAGGTATGGAAGTGCAGCTCAGATTCCACCTCATTTTGTGGGCAGTGTGCACATAGCCCGTCTTCTCTTGAGAGCCATGTCTGCCTATGGCGGCCTTTCTCAATAGCAAGGCTATGCTCACTGAGTCTGCACATAGTCAAAACTTTCCTTAATTTTGGATCAGTCACAGTGGTCAGGTATTCTGCCACTGTGTACTCTCAGTTTATGGCCAAATAGCATTCAGTTTGCTCTGCTTTTTTGTTCATTCTTTCCAATGTGTCAAGTAATTATCTTTTTGTTTTCTCATGATTTGGTTGGGTCTAATTGTGTTGCTGTCTTGGGGCTCTGTGGGGCCTGTTTGTGAACAGAGCCCTAGTACAAGCTTGCTTAGGGGGCTCTCGCTCTCTCAATCTCTCATGCTCTCTTTCTCTCTCTCACTCTCTCTCTCTCTTGCACGTGCTTTCCTGTTCTCTCTTGCTCTCCCTCTTACTTTCTAGCTCTCTATATACCATTATTGCCCACCCCCCCATTGTCTAACTACTTAACTCCCTTGCATGACTGGGGAAAGAGACCACAGTATCTAACCGCAGTAGTTTCACTTGATAATTGACCTCTTTTACTATGAGTGAGGTCACACAGCGTGCAGATAGAGACCACCTTGTTTCCCTAGACTGTGTAAAGGGTACTGTCTGAGCCCCCTGCCGGGTGCTGACATAGTGCCTGCTCTCCCTCTGGAGAGGGAAAGGGCAGAACTCATCCAGTCTAAAACCTTTAGAACAGCAGGGCCTTGCCGTTGGCTCTGTGTGTGTGTGTGTGTGTGTGTGTGTGTGTGTGTGTGTGTGTGTGTGTGTGTGTGTGTGTGTGTCTGTCATGTCTATGAGTCAGCTCATAAAGTCCAACAAGGATAATTTAAAGTGGCAATCAGCAGTTACTACATCAATGATTGGACTTATAAATTAATTATACTGCATGTACCCATTGATTCTTCAAACATATAACTTATAAATGGATAATGAGCTTATTTCAACTGACGTACCCCATCAGAACCCAAAGTGGTTGAGAGTGGTTACATTTCTCTAGCCCCATCCCCACGCGTTTTACCGAAACAGTGGTGGACAACGCTTTGGTATTGTTTTAAAGTGGAACTGACAACATTTTAGCAATAGGAAATCTTATAAAACAATCTGTCCATATACACCCCCAGGAAGAATATGACACTTTTTAAAATATGTTCTGACAAGCGAGCACTTAGATATGGTCATTTTCCCGTTTTCATAAATTCTTAGAATGTTTGGCAATTACGTATACTAAGGCATTTGTGAAAATTCTATAGCAATATAAAGTAGGACAGTGGCCTTGCATTTGGGCAATTAACTTCTTATGGCAAGGGGGCAGTATTGAGTAGCTTGGATGAATAAGGTCAGAATACACTCTGTGTCAGATTTCAAAAAAGCTTTACGGGAAAAGCAAACCATGCAATAATCTGAGTACGGTGCTCAGAGACCCTACAAGCCAAAAAGATATCCTCCATATTGTGCAGTCAACAGAAGTCAGAAATAACATTATAAATATTCACTTACCTTCGATGATCTTCATCAGAATGCACTCCCAGGAATCTCAGTTCCACAATAAATGTTTGATTTGTTCGATAATGCCCATCATTCATGTCCAATAGCTACTTTTGTTAGCGCGTTTGGTAAACAAATCAAAACTCATGAAGTGCATACACGAGTTGCAGACAAAATGTCAAAAAGTTCCGTTACAGTCTGTAGAAACATGTCAAACAATGTATAGAATCAATCTTTATGATGTTTTTAACACAAATCTTCAATAATGTTCCAACCGGAGAATTCCTTTGTCTTCAGAAAAGCAAATGGAATGGGAGCTACCTCTCATGTGAATGCGCGTGACCAGCTCGTGGCTGCGGGCAGACCTCTGACTCATTCCCCTCTCATTCAGCCCCCCTTCATAGTAGAAGCCTCAAACAAGTTTCTATAGACGGTTGACATCTAGTGGAAGCCTTAGGAAGTGCAACATGATCAATACCCCACTGTATCTTCAATAGGGGCTGAGTTGAAAATCGACCAACCTCAGATTTCCCACTTCCTGGTTGGATTCTTTTCTCAGGTTTTTGCCTGCCATGAGTTCTGTTATACTCACAGACATCATTAAAACAGTTTTAGAAACTTCAGAGTGTTTCCTATCCAAATCTAATAATAGTATGCATATATTAGCAACTGGGGCTGAGGAGCAGGCAGTTTACTCTGGGCACCTTATTCATCCAAGCTATTTAATACTGCCTCCAGCCATAAGAAGTTTTAAGAAGTTTATCTATAATTCCATGCATAACACTTGTATCTTTTATCAATGTTTATTATGAGTATTTCTGTAAATTGGCTCTCTGCAAAATCGTTGGATGTTTTGGAAGCAAAACATTACTGAACATAACGCGCCAATGTAAACTGAGATGTTTGGATACATGTAATTGTGTAACATGAAGTCCTATGAGTGTCATCTGATAAAGATCATCAAAGGCTATTGATTCATTTTATCTCTATTTCTGCTTTTGTGACTCCTCTCATTGCCTGGAAAAATGGCTGTGTTTATCTGTGACTAGGAGCTGACCTAACATAATCGCATGGTATGCTTTCATCGTAAAGCCTTTTTGAAATCGGACACTGTGGTGGGATTAACAACAAGTTTATCTTTAAAATGGTGTATAATACGTGTATGTTTGAGGAATTTTAATTATGAGATTTCTGTTGTTTGAGTTTGGCACCCTGCACTTTCACTGGCTGTTGTCATATCGATCCCGTTAACAGGATTTCAGCCGTAAGATTAAGACTGCAGTAAATAAAACCTAGTAAAAACATCTGTCTCATCCAGGACCGGAGTCTACGCAGACCAGTGCACTACAGCCAATTATAGCTACAGCATCCAGTTCAAAGTAAATGATAGCAATCCTGTGTTGCAAATGCCTTGTCCTCTTGCTCAGTTGTGCAGAGGGGCCTCCCACTCCTCTTTCTGTTCTGGTTAGAGACAGTTTGCGCTGTTCTGTGAAGGGAGTAGCACACAGCGTTGTACGAGTTCTTCAGTTTCTTGGCAATTTCTCACATGGAATAGCCTTTAAGTCGTAAGTTTACATACACTTAGGTTGTAGTCATTAAAACTCATTTTTCAACCACTCCACAAATTTCTTGTTAACAAACTATAGTTTTGGCAAGTCGGTTAGGACATCTACTTTGTGCATGACACAAGTAATTTTCCAACAATTGTTTAAAGACAGATTATTTCACTTACAATTCACTGTATCACAATTCCAGTGGGTCGGAGTGTTACGTACTCCTCTTGGTGGAGGGAACGCAACACACTTCTACAACTCAACTCCCCATGGAGTGAAAAAAGGTATGTGTTTGGAGGTGCGGGTAAGGATGACAGAGGCAGAGAATATTACCGTTTACAGGGAATTTATTCTTCCTTCACATGGTAAGGTGGGGAAAAGGGGCAGGACGGAACCAAAGCAAATATAGTAAAAGTAAAAGTTACCCCTATCCTACCTCACCTGCCTACCCACTGGTTACCTATTCTTAGCACCACCATAACAAAAATACAGGGGGTTGTCCGCCCAAGTCTTACCTAGTGTGCCTAGACATAGTAAATACTACGGGTATATGTATACCCGCAGGCCTCTTGCCTAAACACTCCCAAGGTGCCTTCCCCTTCCACCCTGGGAACAAATGAAACACAATAATTAAAACTTTGTGAACAATTTAAAAAACCAAAAACACTAGGTACTATGTGTCACGGCTTTCGTTGTGGGAAGGAGGAGCGGAACAAAATGCAGCGTAGTTGTGATTAATTTTATTTAATAAGGAAACTATACACGATAAACTAACAAAATAACAAACGTACGAACAAGATATCCAACATAGAATGCCCACTCAGATCACACCCTGAACAACCAAAACATAGAAACATACAAAATAAACTATGGTCAGGGTGTGACAGTAGCCACCCCCCAAGGTGCGGACTCCGGCCGCAAAACCTGAACCTATCGGGGACGGTCTGGGTGGGCATCTGTCCGCGGTGGCGGCTCCGGTGCTGGACGTGGGCCCCACTTCACCGTAGTCCTCCCCCACCTTGTCCGCTTTCGTGACCTCCTAGCCACGACAACCCTACTTTATAACACGGGACAGAGGGGCAGCTCAGGACAGAGGGGCAGCTCGGGACAGAGGGGCAGCTCAGGACAGAGGGGCAGCTCGGGACAGAGGGGCTCCTCAGACTCTGGCAGCAGCGCCGGACAGGCGGGAGACTCCGGCAGCAGCGCCGGACAGGCGGGAGACTCCGGCAGCAGCGCCGGACAGGCGGGAGACTCCGGCAGCAGCGGAGAGGAGGAAGGCTCTGGCAGATCCTGGCTGACTGGCGGATCTGGAAGAGTCTGGCTGACTGGCGGATCTGGAAGAGTCTGGCTGACTGGCGGATCTGGAAGAGTCTGGCTGACTGGCGGATCTGGAAGAGTCTGGCTGACTGGCGGATCTGGAAGAGTCTGGCTGACTGGCAGATCTGGAAGAGTCTGGTTGACTGGCAGATCTGGAAGAGTCTGGTTGGCTGGCAGATCTGGAAGAGTCTGGCTGACTGGCAGATCCGCCAGTCAGCAGTCAGGAGTCTGGCTGACTGGCAGATCTGGAAGAGTCTGTCTGACTGGCAGATCTGGAAGAGTCTGGCTGACTGGCAGTTCTGGAAGAGTCTGGCTGACTGGCAGATCTGGAAGAGTCTGGTTGACTGGCAGATCTGGAAGAGTCTGGTTGACTGGCGGATCTGGAAGAGTCTGGTTGACTGGCGGATCTGGAAGAGTCTGGTAGACTGGCGGATCTGGAAGAGTCTGGCTGACTGGCGGATCTGGAAGAGTCTGGCTGACTGGCGGATCTGGAAGAGTCTGGCTGACTGGCGGATCTGGAAGAGTCTGGCTGACTGGCGGATCCTGGCAGACTGACGGCTCTGGCTGCTCCATGCTGACTGGAAGCTCTGGCTGCTTCATGCTGACTGGCGGCTCTGGCTGCTCCATGCTGACTGACGGCTCTGGCTGCTACATGCAGATTGGCAGCTCTGGCGGCTTCTTGCAGACTGGCAGCTCTGGCAGCTCCTTGCAGACTGGCAGCTCCTTGCAGACTGACAGCTCCTTGCAGACTGACAGCTCCTTGCAGACTTGCAGCTCCATGCAGATTGGCAGCTCCATGCAGACTGGCAGCTCCAGCCGCTCCATGCAGACTGGCAGCTCTGGCTGTTCCATGAAGACTGACAGCTCTGGCTGCTCCATGCAGACTGACAGCTCTGGCTGCACTAAACGGGCAGGAGACTCCGGCAACGCAGGAGAGGAGGAAGGCTCTAGCTGCGCTGAACAGGCGGGAGACTCCAGCAGCGCAGGAGAGGAGGAAGGCTCCGGCAGCGCTGGAGAGGAGAGGCGCACAGTAGGACTTATGCGTGGTGCTGGCACTGGTGGTACTGGGCCGAGGACACGCACAGGAAGCCTGGTGCGGGGAGCTGCCACCGGAGGGCTGGGGTGTGGAGGTGGTACTGGGTAGACCGGACCGTGCAGGCGCACTGGAGCTCTTGAGCACCGAGCCTGCCCAACCTTACCTGGTTGAATACTCCCGGTCGCTCTGCCAGTGCGGCAAGGTGGAATAGCCCGCACTGGGCTATGCAGGCGAACCGGGGACACCGAGCGTAAGACTGGTGCCATGTAAGCCGGCCCAAGGAGACGCACTGGAGACCAGATGCGTAGAGCCGGCTTCATGGCATTTGGCTTGACGCTCAATCTAGCCCGGCCGATACGTGGAGCTGGAATAGAACGCACCGGGCTATGCACCCGCACTGGAGACACCGAGCGCCTCTCAGCTCTCACCGCCTCTAGTTCTTCTTTGGGGCGGCGATATTCTCCAGGCTGATCATAGGGTCCTTCTCCGAATAATTCCTCCTCCCATGTCCATTCCTCCTTTAGTTGCTCCTTGGGGCGGCTACACTCCCCTGGTTTAGCCCAAGGTCCTCTCCCGTCGAGGATTTCCTCCCAAGTCCAAAAGTCATTTTTTCGCTGCTCCTGCTGCTGCCATTGTTGTTTCTCGTTACCACGCCGCTTGGTCCTGTTGTGGTGGGTGATTCTGTCACGGCTTTTGTTGTGGGAAGGAGGAACGGACCAAAATGCAGCGTAGTTGTGATTTATTTTATTTAATAATGAAACTATACACGGTAAACTAACAAAATAACAAACGTACGAAAACCGAAAACAGCCCTATCTGGTGCAAAACACAGAGACAGGAACAATCACCCACAAACACACAGTGAAACCCAGGCTACCTAAATATGGTTCCCAATCAGAGACAATGACTAACACCTGCCTCTGATTGAGAACCATATCAGGCCAGACATAGAAATAGACAAACAAGACATCCAACATAGAATGCCCACTCAGATCACACCCTGACCAAACAAAACATAGAATAAACTATGGTCAGGGTGTGACACTATGGTATACACATACCTCTAAAGGAGCGGCTACAAAACACTTTGAACAAATTTACCAGATCAACAACCAACACATGACATACAAAGAAGCTCTCTCGTAACAAAGGAACACTGGCTTTTCAAGCTGCAGAAGGAGACAGTAATTGATGAGCCAGCTGTTTCCCCTGGCGAGAGGGCGGGGTCCGAGCTCCAATCAGTTGCTTGGAATCCAACAAACCATCCTGAAACACACACATACAAACCCACAACAACACAGAAACTGGGGAATGCAACACAGAGGTTTATTTCAAGGCCTACCTTCAAACTCAGTGCCTCTTTGATTGACATCATGGGAAAATCAAAAGAAATCAACCAAGACCTCAGAAAAAAATTGTAGACCTCCACAAGTCTGGATCATCCTTGGGAGCAATTTCCAAACGCCTGAAGGTAGCACGTTCATCTGTGCATACAATTGTACACAAGTGTAAACACCATGGGACCAAGCAACCGTCATACTGCTCAGGAAGGAGGCCCGTTCTGTCTCCTAGAGAAGAAAGTACTTTGGTGCAAAAAGTGCAAATCAATCCCAGAACAACAGCAAAGGACCTTGTGAAGATGCTGGAGGAAACAGGTACAAAAGTATCTATATCCACAGTAAAATGAGTCTGAAAGGCCGCTCAGCAAGGAAGAAGCCACTGCTCCAAAACCGCCATAAAAAAGCCAGACTGCAGTTTGCAACTGCACATGTGGACAAAGATCGTACTTTTGGAGAAATGTCCTCTGGTCTGATGAAACAAAAATAGAACTGTTTGGCCATAATGACCATCGTTATCTTTGGAGGAAAAAGGGGAGGCTTGCAAGCCAAAGAACACCATCCCAACCTTGAAGCACGGGGGGTGACAGCATCATGTTGTGGGGGTGCATTGTTGGAGAAGGGACGGGTGCACTTCACAAAATAGGTGGCACGATGAGAAAGGAAAATTATGTGGATATATTGAAGCAATCAAGACGTCAGTCAGGAAGTTAAAGCTTGGTTGCAAATGGGTCTTCCAAATGGACAATGACCCCAAGCATACTTCTAAAATTGTGGCAAAATGGCTTAAGGACAACAAAATCAAGGTATTGAAGTGGCCCTGACAAAGCCCTGACCTCAATCCCATAGAAAATGTGTGGGCAGAACTGAAAAGGTTTGTGCGAGCAATGAGGCCTACAAACCTGACTCAGTTACATCAGCTCTGTCAGGAGGAATGGGCAAAAATTCACCCAACTTATTGTGGGAAGCTTGTGGAAGGCTACCCGAAACTTTTGACCCAAGTTAAACAATTTAAAGGCAATGCTACCAAATACTAATTGAGTGTATGTAAACTTCTGACCTAATGTGAATGTGATGAAAGAAATAGAAGCTGAAATAAATAATTCTCTCTACTATTATTCTGACATTTCACATTCCTAAAATAAAGAAAGTGGTGATCCTAACTGACCTAAGACAGGGAATGGAATTTTTACTAGGATTAAATGTCAGGAATTGTGAAAAACTGAGTTTAAATATATTTGGCGTATGTAAACTTTCGACTTCAACTGTAAGTGCCATTGAAACACAGGAGTGATGGTAGCTGATAATAGGCCTCTGAAAGCCTATGTAGATATTCCATTAAAAATCAGCCATTTACAGCTACAATAGTCATTTACAACATTAACAGTGTCTACACTGTATTTCTGATCAATTTGATGTTATTTTAATGGACAAAAAACATGCTTTTCTTTAAAAAACAAGGACATTTCTATGTGACCCCAAACTTTTGAACGGTAGTGTATGAGACAATAGTTTATCACTTTTTACTTTGATTCCTTTGAAATTGAAAAGGAACATTTCCAAACACTTTAATTTATCGTTTTTATTTCTTCCCCAGCCAATGAGGCAAGCCAGAGCTCTGAAGTTTAGAATCAGAGTGGAGCTTGGAGGAGGACGCAGCTAACAAGCGTTATATCAACTCATGCAGATACAGAGGAAAGAGGCTGCCAGAGGTAATCTTGCAACTGTAAAATGTATAATGCTCAATAAATAACAGGACCGATTAATTCCATTCCATTAGTGTCAGTTAGCTGGACGGTAAATCAGACAGACTTCATGGACCCATATGCGTCAGATCAGATGTTCTGCTGCAAAGGTGTTGAGAAAAAGACCATATTATTAAAAACTTTTCCATGAGCCAATGTAATTCAATGGTTGTTTTAATATCCATATATTATTGTTAATTTAATTAAGGTGGAGCTGGTATACAGAGGTTCAGTGTGGGGCAGCAGTCAGGGTGAAAAATGGGTCATATCTAGATATCTTTTTCCCTCCACTCTCCATGTTCTCATGTGACCAATTGGGTTTGAACTCGGGTCATCTACACACCAGAAGACAGTGTTAGCCTGCTGAGTTAAAACAAAACCTATAGGAATAACCTAAGTCTTCAGCTTTTAGGCAAGGTTGCTCATCACATGAGTAGCACTCACTATCCATAACACTCACTATATTCCATGTAACTTCTTTCTCTCCTCCTCTCTCCTTTCCAATCCTGTCTTTCTCCAGGTAACGCTGCTCTCTAATTCAAGGAACCTGTGAATGCCTTCCCCCTAGAGGGAGAGAACATACTCTAGTGACTGGGTCCTAGATTTGACTTTATACCAATGGAAAAATCGACATAAGTTCAGAGAATGTGAAAATGGAGATGTCAGTGTGGGGGGTTCAACTGTGGGGGGGAGTTTCAACTGTTGCAAACTGATGCGGAGTGGAGTGTTGGGGTGATAGGGGGGGGGGGGCATCTAGGAGCATCTAGCTGCCTTGCTGCATTCAAACCTTAATTAATTCCTTATAATGTAAAGTTTCCCCACCAACCAGCTCCCCAACCTCAGGGGAACCCTGGCAGCGGATGAAACAGCCTCTACGCCTCCTCATGCTGCTTGGCATGTCTGTTTTTTATTACAGGCCGAACTCGTTTTGCTACGTTTTGTTTTTCCAACTTTCATTACACAAACCGTTCATTTTTTGGAAAGACGTTATTTGTGATAAATGACTGTTGGAAGCACACACTGTATTTCACCACTGGACACCACTGGGGAGGAGTGGCTGCTGCCTGTGGTCCTGTGTCAGGATGGTAGCTATGCCACCAGCAGAAAAAACACCCACCTGCCGTGGCTGGAGCAGCTCCAAACTCCATGTTTTAACTACCCCCGCCTGAAGGTCGGCTGATGAGGTACTAAGTGTCTAATAAAGGCAGATCAACACTCCTTAAATGAGGACATTTCTCCTTTAATACCTCACCAAGACTGCTCACTGGCCATCCCTCTAAATGGGAATGAAGTACTGTAAATTAATCTCCAACTGATGTGAAATGGATCAGGCCTTCTATAACATCATCTGAAAAGTGGATAAAATACCCTTTTTCAAAGCACCCTGAATTTTATAACAAGATTTTTTCTCTTTCCTTCTGTGCTTCCAAATGAGAAATTCTTGTTTCAGAATTGTTTTCCAGAGATAGTTCATCCAACCCTTGCAGTTTTGGCTTCGATACTCATTATGCCTACAATATTGCTACTGCACATGAGATCAGTTGAATATGGGCACTATCATAACAACTGAGCAGCAGCGATAGAGGTATACCAACCCTACCAACACTATAAATCTATAGCTATGCTCTTCTGAACCGAGCCACCAAGGTTTCAGACAAGGACGTATTGGTATGACAATGTGAATCTATCTATACCTTTCCTTATCTCTACTTAACTGTATCCTTATCTGATCTGATCCTAGATAACCTTTGTCTCTCTTGGTTTCCCACCTGAGTTCCTGGCACTGGTTCTATAGCTCTGGCTCAGGCCTGTGATCCATGTCAAATCATGTGATGTGTGGAGAGCATGGAGCCGCAGGGAAGAGCTTCACACAGCAGAGCTGTAAACACCAGTCTGTATGGGGGGAGAGAGAGAGATAAACACGCGTGTAGGTTTGGGAAGCCTGGGTGGATAAATATGCTAGGCTTTGGGACTATAAAGTTCTCTCTGACATTTTTTTAAAATGACATATTCACTAAGGCCCCGATTCCGACCCGAGTTAAGCGAGTGTAAATGGAACCTAATTCAGTTTTTATGCATTTTTCCTTGACCTTGAACTTAAGCATGAGAATATTGTACTATTCACATGCTGCTTGTTTTGGGTGGAGCTCAAATAAATGAAGGTGTGGCAGAGGTGTGTCTACAGAAACGGCATATTATGACTTTGACTTAATTCCCTAATAATTCAACCTCCTTTATGCTTGAGGAAACCTAGAAAAACGTCTAGCAAGACCTACTGGCTCCAAGAGGAAAAACATCTAGACCTACTTTATTTTTTATGATAGAAATAACACAATTCTCCATGCACTGTAATAGACAAGTGCTATCAATAAGAGTTAGATAAATGTGTAATCCGTTTGTATAAGGGAATTGTAGCCTAAATATAAATGCTACTTGTTTTAGATCTATTTTACCTTATAATCACTGGAGACAAATGTGAAACCAGTCACTTTTTTCCACAGTAAAGTTTATGAAATACTGTGCATTTATGCAGAATTTAAATTTGACTGCCTTTTAACTTGCAGGGATGGGCACTCTCGAAAGTCTTAATTATAGGCTACTCCAACTTTCTCTCTCTCTTATTTCTATCATGTTAAATATTAGCCATTATCAGTACCGACCGTCAGTAGGCCTAATAACCACACATATTCAACTGCCAATTTACTGTTAGTTCCTTCAGTTGGTATAGCCTACATTATCATTCCATTGAATTACATTGTTTTGTTAACCTTCATTTGCTTCCTCTGTAAACACTATCACGGCCATGTGGTTGTTGCTGAGGATCATTAGTAACAGTTGATAATATTTAAAAAGCCATGAAGGCTAAATAAAATCGTTATGAAGTGGAGTGTAGACCAAGCCTAAGAGTTTGAATCCGATACATGGTGCAATACTTGGCTGTCATTACACACTTCCATGGTTAGTGCAGGCAATAGACGAGAGGACAGCCTACTATTGTACACTATTATCCCTATTATAATTATATGTAAACTAACCTGCCAACATTATCATGGGTGGAAGAACTGAATGTCGGAATATTCAGAATGAATCAAACCGATTTTCTTTCTTTTGTGCAAAAAGCTATCCAAACCTGTTTTTTTTATGATTCATAAATATTTTTCTTCCCCTATATAATAAAAAAGTTATCTACCAATTGGTGCTGAAACAGAGATTAATATGCATATATTTAGATGGTATTCTTTCATCGATCCCTAATATTCTGAACCTGTTCTCTTAATGTATTCTAGTGAGTCTGTAGACAAAATTATAACTACAGGGTACACCGTATTTAAAGGGGTGGCTTTTGATAAACGTACTCGAAACCTTAATGAATGAAAACTCCACAAGAAAGTCTGTTGGTTAGCAAGAGGAACGTTTTTCAGCTGTTGAATTACATTTATGCAGCGCACACAAGGGAACCATGCCTGCAAAGCCTACTACGCACCTTCATAAAGTAAGTCTGAATAGCAACTACTGAGAAGTGCATAGGAAAGGTGTGTGTATGTATATATATATGTAATATGTAACTTCCTCATTTGGAATAGGGACCATATGTTACTCTTTAGATGTTCTTTTTCATATTTGGTCCTTCAAATATTTCAGAAGGATGAAAAAAATGAAATATCTGAAAGTTCTATTTGCGCAAACAGCTTTGAACTTGGTGCTATAAGGTTCTATCTGCAATCCAATCACACAATGCTGGTTTGTCGATAACAAATAATTTTATGTAAGGTGATATACTTATTGAGTCATGAAAGAGGAAGACATCACAAAGCAGTTCTGAGATCTGGGACTTATAACATACTCATTATCTCAAAACTATACATTTTGCAGTTAGAACTTTTTTGTCCCAAGTCCTTGATTATTCATATCATAGGTTCTGGTCCTCTTTTTCAATTCATTACATTTGTTTCACCACTTTTTCAGAAGAATAGCTATAACGTCAACTCTTTATGGTAAAAATAAATCAATACAGGTTCTTAGAGCATGTTTTATTCCCTTAGGAGAGGCATTGTTGTTTTTGTCTTATTCTACATCAATACGGAAACCTACTTGGAAGGGGGTATTTCACAAACAATACAATCTTACTACATTTTATTGATTAATAGCAAGTATTTTACTGACTTTGGGTGTCAGAGACCAGAAATATATATCAGTTTACTTATCCAGAGCTAAGCTTTAGCAATGTTGCTAGTTATCCATAGGATATAAGGTGCATTCTGAAAGTATTCAGACCCCTTGATTATTTCCACATTTTGTTACATTACAGTCTTATTCTCAGATGGATGAAATTGTTTTTTGTTCTCATCAATCTACATACAATATCACATAATGTAAAAAAGCAAAAACAGGTGGTTACATTTTCTTTCACCTTTACTCAGTACTTTGTTGAAGCACCTTTGGCAGCGATTACAGCCTCAAATCTTCTTGGGTATGACGCTACAAGCTTGGCACACCTGTAATTGGGGAGTTTCTCCCATTCTTCTCTTCCGGTCCTCTCAAGCTCTGTCAGGTTGGATGGGGAGCATCGCTGCACAGCTATTTTCAGGTCTCTCCAGGGATGTTAGATCGGGTTCAAGTCCGGGCTCTGGCTGGGGCACTTAAGGACATTCAGAGACTTGTCCCGAAGCCACTCGTTGTCCTGTTGGAAGGTCAACATTCATCCAAGTCTGAGGTCCTGAACGCTCTGGAGCAGTTTTTCATCTGTACTTTGCTCCGTTCATCTTTCCCTCTATCCTGACTAGTTTCCCAGTACTTGCCGCTGAAAAACATCCCCACAGCATGATTCTGCCACTACCATGCTTCACCGTAGGGATGGTGCCAGGTTTCCTCAAGATGTGACACTTGGCATTCAGGCCAAAGAGTTCAATCTAGACCAGAGAATTTTGTTTTTCATGGTTTGAGAGTCCTTTAGGTGCCTTTTGGCAAACTCCAAGCGGGGTGTCACGTGCCTTTTACTGAGGAGTGGCTTCAGTCTGGCCACTCCACCATAAAGGCCTGATTGGTGGAGTGCTGCACAGATGGTTGTACCTTTCCCCAGATATGTGCATCGACACAATCCTGTCTCTGAGCTCTACGGACAATTCCTTCAACCTCAAGGCTTGGTTTTTGCTCTGACATGCACTGTCAGAGCATGTCAGAGCATAGATAGGTGTGTGCCTTTCCAAATCATGTCCAATCAATTGAATCTACCACAGGTGGACTCCAATCAAGTTGTAGAAACATCTCAAGGATAATCAATGGAAACAGGATCCATCTGTTCAATTTCGAGTCTCATAGCAAAGGGTCTAAATACTATATAAAGGTATTTCTGTTTTTTATTTTTAATAAATGTTTTTGCTTTGTCATTATGGGGTATTGTGTGTAGATTGATGAGGATTATTATTTATTTTTTATCCATGTAACGTAACAAAATGTGGAAAAAGTCAAGGGGTCTGAATACTTTCTGAATACACTGTAGTGTATTTGTCATTTTAGGGAACTATCGCTTTAACAAATGTGTGATGAACATAAATTAATATATTTGATTATGTGATTAGAAAGAAGGAAGTGTATTCTCTTTATTTCATTATTAAATGTCTGTACGTTTCTATTGAAATTATTTTAACATTGTGTGCCATATGGCCTTATGGCTGAACCCAGATGGACAATTCGATCTGCGATTGCACCCCCCAAAAAACTGATTTAAAAATGTCTTAGTGTAACGATCGTCGTAGGTGGAAGAAGGAGAGAACCAAGGCGCAGCGTGGTACGTGTTCATGATCTTTTAATTACCCTGAGCACTAGAACAAAAATAACAAAACGGAACAAACGAAACAGTCCTGTCTGGTACATAGACAGAAAACAACTACCCACAACTCAAGGGCGAAACCAGGCTGCCTAAGTATGGTTCTCAATCAGAGACAAGTATGGTTCTCAATCAGAGAAAACGATCAGAGATCAGAGACAACGATTGACAACTGCCTCTGATTGGGAACCATACCATGCCAAACACATAGAAATACAAACACAGAACAAAACATAGAATTACCCACCCACATCACACCCTGACCAAACTAAAAATAGAAACATTCAAAGCAATCTACGGTCAGGGCGTGACACTAAGGATTGTTTTTTTAAGGTGAGGACCCTGGGTTATGAAAGAAGAATTCACTACAAAACAGTTCTGCGATCACAACCTGGGATGTGAAAACTTTGATGCTCAATATCTCAGAACTATGCTTTGTGCAAATAGAACTGTATAGTCCCAAGGTCTCGTATTGTAACTTGGGAGAGTCTGCCATGTGTCTAATGGACACGTTTGGGGTTCTAAGTCTCAGACAGGGCTACGTCTTCATGAGAGCGTGTTTCCAAATTACCTCCACTACACTATGTACTGTATTGTAGGTTTGGCTTGGGTTCACATGGTCCCTTTTTATAGGATTTATCCTGAATGGATGATCCAACCAACAGAAACATCCACAAAATCCCAGAGGAACAAAGGTACCACCTGAACTACAGTGGGGTTTGATGTATCACTGTCTGTGCTGATTCACTATATTACCTTCAGAGGTGAAACTAGATAGTCATCAAGAGAGAAAAGAGAAGCACATTTCAGTGTGGGCAAGAAAAAAGTATCAAGCACAAGTTTTGGAAAACCCGACACATAACCGCAGATATGTTAATCTCTCTCAATCTCATAAAACACAAACACACAAATGCATGCACCGCACACACACGCACATACACAAACTGATGCACCCATGTACGCAAGCACAAACACACATGCCAACAAACAATTTGCCTCAAACAATCCACACACATCCACAAATTTTACCCAATCAACCCCGATACACATAACAAATATTCACACACAGCCCAGATGAAAGCTGTCATTAACCACGATGAGTTTGTACCAGGAGGGTAGCTACTGTACAACCCATTTCCAACCACCCAGACCTGACAACCTCCAGCAGCACTGCAGGCTAGGCCTCGCTGCTTCTCTGTGGTTTATCCTTTAATAGCAAAAAGGGGTAGCATGGCAAATTTTTTTAATAAAAGTAAAACTGAAAAGAGCAAAAATAAACAGAATTTCTGGCAGTAGCTTGCAATCAGTTGTAAAAGTAAACTTGTTAACCTGCCCATAACACTTGATTTTACACAAGCCATTTACAGTGCCTGAAGTAGCTACTTTTCCTTCTGTCTCTAGAGAGGAAAATACAGCGCTGTGGTTTTCCTTATCAGCCCCATCCAAAAATGTTTATTAGAGATCGAATTCCAGATAACGTAAGTGAATGGATGGAGAGGGGCTGGAAGAGAGAAATATTCCCTCCTTTCCAAAGGCTGTCTGATAAACTTGTTACATTGCCACATCGAACCTTTTGTCCACAGAGAAACTCCACTGAAGGCCTGTGGTTCAGAACCACTCATATTCCACAGATTCAGCAATCTAAATCGCAACAAGTTCAGTTACAAGCTACAGTACAGTAAACCTCAGAGCACTTTGTTTTATTTTCTGGCTCGTACAGCTACAAGATGTTTGATACTGAAAGCCTACGGTACTTTATCATCATGCTGACAATCACCATCATGTCCAGGCAATGTGCATATATACAGTACAGTACATAGATCAAACCTCCATTAAACTGGTGAGGGGCTAACATTCACCATGGATTACAACAGTAAATGACACAAATGTCTTTGCTGGGTTCATTGCGCATGAGCTGAGCTCCATCCAGTCATTGGCAGCCAGTGTTACAGTTGGACCAGCCTGGGATAAGGCTGTACCTGAGTTGAGGAGCAACTGAGGGAGGGAGGCATTCAGCAGGCTCACCTGTACACCAACAGACAGGTGTGTCTGCAGCCAGGGCCTACCTGTACCTATAGCTCCTCAACACCCATCAGCCGGCACAGATTCCTCTATCCGCCCCAATAGGGGTGACTGTCTCCAAGGTCCCAGGCAGGCAGAGAAAACAACATTTCAGCACCATGCGTACTTCCTGGCCCCTGTGAACGTAGACCCCCATGGAAAACACATTCCAGTGATCAAGGCAGCCGTGAGAGCCCCCCCGCCCCCAAATCCCCTCTCCACACACACACCCTCACACCCCAATCACACCCTCCCCACGCGCACTCAGGCACATCGCCGAAATTCAAACCCAACGACCCTCACAGGCAACACTCCAGTTCCTGGAGAGACAAGAGGCAGAACATCTCATCCTGAAAGATGTAATATGTCCTCAGAGTGAGATGAGTGTGAGGGCTGCAAACACCGTGTAGGCAGGGATGGAGGTACATATGGTTCAGACAGGAGTTGAAGTTAGGAGCAATTTAAGTACTATTGCCTGAACTCTAATAGATTCATTTGATTCTATCAAATTAATTGATTCCACTTTATTCTAATAGATTATATTCTAATATATTCTATTGATTCAATCAGAGAGGATCCTTCCACTGTAGGCCCTATTTTCACAAAACAAAGAGAAGCCTTACGGTTGAAGACTATAATACTCACAATATCTATTATGAAATCTATTTCGAAAACATTTAACCGATTCAGTCTTGCAACTGTTGCATACCAAACTCACACGCCAATTGTTTGAACAAACATGGTGCATTGCCATCTTGATATAAAGCATAAGGACTGAAGAGGCTTTCTGATTTGAAGAAAACATATACTTATTCCACACGCAAGAAGCCCTGACTGAAATACGACTCTGCCTATAGTATACATTCCAATTTGCTTTGATAAAAACCATTAGCACTTCTCCTCTTGAGTCCCCTGATGGACTGGAAAAGGAAATGTGTTGTGGATGTTGTCACCGCCGTCCTGGTTGCCCACTTGGCACCTCAGAGTCATTATACAAGGGCTGGGCCATTGTGAGCCCGGTTTGCCTTGTTAACGAAGCAGGAGCTGAGAAGCATGGAGCAAACTGAAAGTTTACCCACTTTTTCCTCTTTCTGAGTCCTCTCTCTTCATTGCTCTCGCTCCCGTCTCTTTCTCTCTCAATCTCTCTCTTTCTACATCACCCTCTCCCTTATCTCCCCCTATCCTTATCTCTCTCTCTCCAACCCCCTTCCTAGCTGAGTTCACCCTCCACCTCACTCTGGTTCTTCTCCCAGTTGCTCTGTATATTACACTTTCTCTGTAGAAACCTGTCAAACAAAGTGATGACCCTATTAACACACTGCATGCAAATGAACAAACAGTCATGCATGCAGTCTTTTACTAGGGTGAGAAAAGGGGCCATTGAAGGCTCTTTCCACAGTCTCATTCAGGGGCCACAGTTGTATAATGGCAGTGACACACTTTTTAATATTTGTGTAATCACATATTATTGAGGTTGAACCAGGTTAACAAACTGATTATTTAGTACACTATAAAGGAAATAGGGTGCCATTTGGGATGCACATAGGCCTTAATAAGAATAAAAGGCACTGAGGGAAGGGGGGGTGTGGCGGTGTGGAGGGTGAGTTTGGTGACAGGGCGGTCAGTGCCCTCTTGTACTTCCAGGTCACTGACCCGCTCCACGTCCAGCCATGTATCTTTAACAGCATGGCGTGTGTTCAATGGTCATCTGCCTTTTTTCAAAAGCAACTCATCTAGACTATCCACCATCCAGGGAGAGGCACGATACAGCTGGACTTGTTGGTTGGTGTATCCTTTACTCAAGGCTGTCACCTAGTGGTTTATTTTTAAAAGAATATACACTCTTTTATTTGTTTAAAGGTTAGACAGATAGTTTGAGGGCTGTAGCCTGTCCTTGATGTTGAGGCAGTAGCCTACAGTGTTTTAGTTTCACACAGCTGTATAAAAACAGGCCATGGTCTCCTGCAGTGATTTGTGGCTCTACAAATCTTTTTTTGTGGCTGCATAGCTGACTGCTAGTGGAGAGGAGGGGAGGCCAGGTCAAGGTGGGGTGGAAGGGGCATTGGGGTGACCTGGGGGCAGAAGTGAGAGGTGGGTGGGGAACCTGCAGGTGTGTGTGCGCTGCTAAGTCCTCTGGCTAGGGACAAGTGCACTGCACCTGCACCACATATGCTCAATCAAACCCGAACTCATTCGCATTCCAACATCCACAATGCAAATGCATACACACGGACAACAATATAGTGTTATTGTGTGTGTGTGTGTGTGTTTGTGAGTGCGTAATGCCTTGTTTTATAGCATAAAACACCCCTCTCCCCCAACACACGTCATCAGTCAACAACAAACAGATGTGGGACAGTCTGACTTGGTAAGACACATCACCATGATGAATGTCTTCTTCTCCCTAGACCTGGACTCCCTAAATCTCTGGGGGGGGGGGGGTGATACTCCTAATTTTCTACCTCCACCTCCTACTCTTGCTTGCTGGCAAATGATGCTAATCGCGGTCTGGTTACCTTGACTGACTCAGCAGTTTGGAGGGCTCTTTCACACGCTGGAGAAAGTCATCAGGAGTAAGCAGTGTCCTGGAACAGCGGGCCTGGAGGGGAGGCTAGCTTCCAACCCCTCCCCCAGGCTAGCAGTCAGGCCTCCAGGATCTAGGGATGCAGAGGAGATGCCTTGACTGATATGATGGCATGGACATGGACTTTCCGGTCTCACAGGGTATGTGACTTGTAATGGTAGTACCCTTTGTGTTTCCTGCCACTTCCACAATATCTCTATCAGGTTATATAGACAATCCCTCAGTATCCTGCAAATGATCACATTTTAGAGGACATTTTAGAGTGGCAGACAGACAAAGAATCACCACAATCAACACAATCATCTATTTCCTATAGACAATGTGCACAACAAAGATATGACTGTATGCAAGAAGAGTGAATACACAAAATCCCCTTCTAGTCTAAGAGAAAGGAAACAACAAAATCCACTGCAGGGTCGTTCCATGTCATTTCTGCAAGCCATGACACCCACAATCTCAGATTGCTCTGAAATATTTTCTGTTGTTAGAAACACAAGATAAACAAAATAACATTTCTGGAATGCTTACATATAATTTAATCTCTGTGAATTTAAGCTAATTTATTGCACCCAAATTGGCCATTTTAATTTATAGGATTCATATAATATTCAATAATTACAAGTACTAAGGTGCAGCTCAGAGTATTGTCCCCCCCCATTTTGTAAAGGGATAGTTCACCCTAATTAAAACATTATATTAGATTTGGACCAAACTTTTTCCTAACAATGAGTAAGACATAAGGAATACAAAGAATTGGTCAAAAACCCTCCATGGACTCCCCACGTCAATCCCACCCCAACAATGAGTATATAGCATCAGTTCTCTGTTTGACAGGTAGCATGGAGCTGCGGCTCAGAGAATTGTTTCTTCATCCTATGTAATGTATTCTCAGTGAATTTGGTGATGTTCTTTTCCCGTCATTGAAGTTCTTAGGTTTATTTTTTGGTAATATCGGGATTTAGGATGGGACACAAACTTAACAACGTTAATGACTGATTTCTCTGAACAGAGGAACAAAACATCACCAAATTCACTGAAAATGGGGATCCTGAATAAATACAAATACAAAAATACATTACATAGGATGAAGAAGAAAAACCTCCATTCCGCAGTACCATACTACTTTGGCGTGGGTTCTGGAAGGTCCGTGGGTGATTTTTGACCATTCCTTTGGATTCCACATATGTATAACTCATTGTTAGAAAAAAAAAAGTCTGGTCCAAATCAGATGTTAGGTACTGTATGTATTGAATATTATATGAAACCTATATATTACAATGGCCAATTTGGGTGCAATCAATTAGCTTAATTAAAAATTAAATTTCAACAAAATAATGTTTCAGGAATGCTAATCTTTCTAACAGAAACGATTTCAGAACAACCTGAGATGGTGGGTGTCAAAATCCTCTTTCTTGTGCCTTTTGAGGTGGAACAACCCTGTATCTACTTGTGTCTGGACAGCATCAGAGAGAGTGAGAGCGAAAGCGAGAGAGAGTGAGTGTGCATGTACACCACACGTCCAAAGTAAGAAGGAACCCCTCCTAATTATAGTCTCCAGCCACACACTGGAAGTTTGAGTAAACTTTTTCTCACTACGTGGTGGCAACACTCCATAGAGAGACCAGTAAAAATAACAAGCCTGAAAAGCTCTTCTGTTTCTTCATAGGAATTGTTTGTTTACACGTGATGAAGGGGTGAGGGGGAGTTTGGGGGGATAGAGGGAAGATGGGAGGTCTGTGTGTCATGTGGTAGGGTAGAGTTTCCCCTGATGAGCCAAGGCATGTTGGGTAATCTAAACGATATGCACCACAAACGATGCAACTGGTGATCGTGTGATCATGTTTTTGCCCTTTTTCTCTGGGGAAATTGGGGGGAATTATGGGTGCAGCTGAACCCCGTTGATAAACAGGCTGAGGAGTAAAGTATATAAATGGTCGCTACGCAGGCTTTGGAGATGAAAAATGACCCAGCCACATGTAAACTGTGGTCGGAAAACACAGAAAGCTGCTGACTAACTGCAGTGGGGTAAAAGGTGGGGGCACCCTGTTATTTGGTCTGGGCTTGGGCTGCCTGACTGAGAGTGCCTCACTCATCTAAACATGTCCTCTTTAGTCTGGCTATACCAACCACCCAACCAACCCACCAACAAGGGCTGTATTTTTTGCCACCATCTGTATCACATAAATAAGTGCTCATCACCTTCCTCCTCCCATCCAAAATAGCCCTGCTGTTAAATAGAGACCTGTTGCTGTTATTGTTTTAGCCCTTTATTAGTTTAAAGGCCTGTTCTTGGGCACCCAATTTAAACAACACACCTCGTTTAAAAACACAGGAAATGAGTTCACTAACTGCAGTTTATTATTACTTACTTTCCTTACAGAGGATAAAGAAACACTTCAATCTGAGGAGTTTTCCTAAATCTTCAAGTGACCTCAATACAGATGCCATTTAATCTGCTCAGAGACTAGAAATCATATCCCATTGGGTTCATAGCTCTAGTAAATGTGTGCGTCTTTTACTGGGTTGACAGGCATCATACTCAGAACCTTTCTACAACCATTAGTGCAAATTCTACAACCATTAGTGCAAATCAACACATCATTAAAAAAAAAGAAAATAAACAAGCATAACCATATCACCTTGGAAACAGATTTACAACAGGTTTCCTACTGGACTAGAAGCTGGTAAGTGGACTGGTGCTGCCCTCAAAATGCCACTCTCAGGGCTCCAGAGTAATGTTATTTCAGCCCAACACACTGACAGGCCCTGTCCAGAAATAAAACCTATCCCCTACCCCCCTAACAAGCCCTAGACACTTGGCCTCCACCTTACCACCAGCACTGAGAGAGCTCAGCCTCTCAGGTCATGGGTTTATTCATCTGTCTCAGTTCACCAACAGACAGGGTAGTAGTATTCCATCTTTATTACAGGAAGGTGCCAACCCAGCCCCTGCTCAAAACAAGATCCCTGATTGATTTATGGTATAGTAGTAACAGGATTCCTACCCAGGAGTAACCTCAAGTGGGGTGACAGCCTCGTGGTAATGGCTGGAGCAGAATCCGTGGAATGGCAGCAAATACATTGTTTACATGTTTGATGCCTTTCCATTTGCTCCGTTCCGGTCATTATTGGAATTTCATCACTTTTCATTGACTTTTAAACCAAACTTCCATTACCACCCATTAGCGGTGTCTCTACGTACATAATGTATTTTTTTTTAAGTATGTGGTATTGACACTGGCAGGCTGCTCTCTGGTCCCATTTACAATCTCCTGTAGTTGTGCAAGCACTTAACCCCCACAAAGTAAAATACCAGATAGGCAATTGCAAAAAACACATGGTCAACCCTCAGTTTGTAGAGATACTGGGTGTGCAGGCATTTGATCAAGCCCTGTTCAAACACATCAGAGCCAGTTTATCGAGGCTCGGCTGAGCAGATCATTTCCAAAACATGGTTTGTTAAATGGGGACTGTAATAAAATCCTGCACACCCACTAGCTCTCCTGGAGGATGGTTGACCACCCTTGATGTATAACATATAAAATACATTTTATGTCTTTGGAAATAATTCACTGATTTAATATATCAAAGAGCAAATGGCTATGGTAGGCTACAAAGTGTTTTATTCAGCAGATGCAACTCCACAACTTTTCTTCAGGAAAGTACCTTTTGTAGTTATATGTATCTTAGCTGCCTTAGAAGTGTTTACTTTGCAGGCTGACTAGTTATCTGCTAGATGGGCTGGTCCACTTTTAGCCTAGTTGGCCTGCCTAACTAGTTGTTTTTTGCGAAAAATTATAATTATCTGGACTAATAATGGGGGCCTCAAGGGAAGAAAACAGGCCGGTTTGGGGGCCTCACGGAAAAAATTTGCTGATGTGTTACAAATGCCAGGGACGATTTCTGGTCCCAGTCCGCCCCTGCTGACTAGCATCTATTGAGTTGCAATGTCCTATACACTGGATGCCCAAATCAACTGGAAGTATCTACAAAACTAGTTTTGAAGCCAAATAATCCAAAAGAAAGGCTACATCTAATCTTTTTTTCCTAAAATTACTGTTCGCGATTCAGAAAATTATTTTGATTCACATTCGGTTCGAATTTACAAACACAGAACGCTAAAGCGTCATTCCGATCTTGGTGATATGCAGATTTTTTGGGGGATTGATAAAATAAAACAATATAAATATAAAAACTGTGCCTAAATACATTTTATTATCAAATTATTAAATACATTTCCATGACTTTTCCAGGCTTAGGAAACACCATTATAAAATCCATTACTTTTAATGACCATAAAAACCCTTAATAACTTTGTATTATGTTATTATGGTTGTAGTCAATCAGATTTGATAAATTAGCAGGTAACATTTAGCTAGTTGGAACCAGCCTGATTGCTGTGGCTAGGTAAAATTAACCTCATCTAAGGTTATTCCTCACTGATTCAGCAGTGACAAGAGTCTAGATTTCTGACAGAAACTACAGACAGTTAGGTTGCTTCTCATCTTTCCAAATTGTCAAAGGTGGTCTGGTATGATTCAGACTGCGTCACAAATGGCATCCTATTTCCTATAGAAACGCCCATAGGGCCCTGGTCAAATGTAGAGCACTATACAGTACAGTATAGTATAAGTGTGTGCCATTTAAGACATACCCACCGTCCTCAAAAGCACTGCCCCCCACAAACACCAGGCCCCCTCCACAAAAGTGTTTCCTTCAGTCACACAAACATCACTTCACACAACACCCCCAAGGCTTGGACCATGCAGGGTGGCCAAGATGATGGCATCACTTCTCAAGAGCCAACGTTAGATAAACAACACCATCACTAAAATAACACAGTTGAGCATTTCCCAGATTCTGCCAATGATGGCAAAACAAACGAACCATGGCTGGCACTTCAGAAACTTATTCTGTGTCTTTACAATAAGGAACCGTTAGTTTCTTATAATGTCTGGATATAAAAGCTTGAGAAACGACTTGTGTGAAACAAGTTTGTCCCTTGTCTCATCTGGAATCTTGCAGGGATAATATCAAACTGTTATCTAAATGCCCTCTGGTACATGGATACAGCTGCCTGAAAGTAAAGCCCTTTAACAGTTCTTGGGACACTTAGAGCCCTCTTGAATCAAGTCTGATAATGTGCTTGCTGGGATAAGACAAAAAATAACACAGAAAGATGTAGAACATTGAGAGCCCTTAAATCACCTGCCTCCAATAAATAAAGAAATACATATTTTAAAATGGTGTTTATTCGTTCACAATTCACACTTACTACACAAAGGGCAATAAACATCAAACAATAAAAAACATATTTGAATAGAAAATGAGACATTTAAAACAGGGAGCCCTATGTCCCCAAGGAGTCCATTGTAAACCATAGGCAGGTGTCAGCCCAATCCTAAATGGACCCCTAGAACCTTCACCTAATGCTCTTGTGCAGATCTGTGAGGATTCTATTTGTATATGCAATATGGTGAAACTTTCACCTAGCCTATCAAACAGCAAGGTGGAGTTATTACCATATCGATTGCACCGGTGTAATCCTCTCCACAATTGCATACTGGCTTAGGGGTCCATTTGGAATTGGGCCATCCTGTGATCCTTACATTACTCCCCACCGTTGGTGGCCATCTTGTTGGTCTCCTCCTTTCCTGTCAATGTCCTCTTGCTGATGCCGCTGAAGTACTTTTCCCTGAAGGCGTTGTGGCCTTGGTACGGGCTAAAGTGAGGGTCTGACAGGTGGGCCAGCGCATCTGTCTCCTATAGAGAGAGAAAAGACAATTTAGCCCCATATACCAACAGAAAGTTCTTAGTACAATTATACCTCTTAAATTTGCGAAAAAAGTGTGAGGGTTTACCTTCACAAAGCAGAAACAATTCACCTACAACATCGGTTCAGTAAACAAATTTAGCGTCATAAAAATGCCTTTGAACACAGGTGAAGGAAGAAAGAAATCAGATGATATCAGACCTCTGCCAGGTATCCCATTAAACTAACCAAACAACCACAGGATAAAATTCTCACCTTGTTTTTCACCTTGCCGTC
This sequence comes from Oncorhynchus masou masou, assembly GCF_036934945.1. Taxonomy (NCBI): domain Eukaryota; kingdom Metazoa; phylum Chordata; class Actinopteri; order Salmoniformes; family Salmonidae; genus Oncorhynchus; species Oncorhynchus masou. Next base: position 69,278,648 of record NC_088240.1, read on the forward strand.
ACAAGCTCAGTGTAACAATAATAAAAATGTTAGCAGAGTGTTAAGTTCTTCATATTGTCCTGGTTAGGGCTTTGGCCAGGTCGTTAGGCAGTGTTTGGCAGGCCAGCAGGCAAGAATGTGCCGGGGTGGACAGAAAGTTGGATGGAGCGAGAGGGATGGTGAGAGGGATGAGGAGTAATGAGGTGTCGGGGATGCAGAGTGCTAGAAGGGATGACTCCACAGCTGGCCTGCCATTCGTCAACACAACCTCTCTCTGTCGGCCCTGGTTACCACTGCCAGGCAACCTGTCATGGACCTAGAGATAGTTTCCTTCAGTCTCCACCACATCCAAGAGCTTAAAGAGCAATCCCAGATATGAAGCTCCTAATACTTCCTTAGAGCAGGGTATTCAATAACCACGGAGGTCAACGTTTTCCAGGTTATATTTTCTACCCGGTAATCATTGATAGGCCTAGAATTCACACACATGTCCCAAATATGAACATTTCCCAACACAACCATACACCAAACCACTCAACACAGAATATAAAAGCTCAGCAACTAACTTCAAAGTGCTCAGTGGTAGGAGTTAAAAACACAAACATCACTTCTGAATGGAAGCAGTTAAATTCACACAAACTGACACTGCAAACTCTCTCAAACACACACACACACAACCACAACCAACGCTGCTGTCCCATGACAGAGACATTGAACCACTGGACACTTCCCTTTTCCCACTGAGTATTTAAATACTATATTCCCATCATAGCTCATTCTAATAATTCTACTACTGTACTTTGTATTTAGTGACTGTTTATACCCACAGCATATCTTATTTACATAATGGATTATTGACATAGCTCACTAATATATTTACTGCTGTAAACATTATTATTAGTACATAGTGTAAATTGTTCCAGTGTATACATACAGTGCCTTCGGAAAGTATTCAGACCCCTTGAGTTTTCCCAACTTTGTTACGTTACAGCCTTATTCTAAAATGTTTTTTATGTATTTATTTATCCTCATCAATCTACACACAATGTCCCATAATAACAAAGCAGAAACATTTTTTTTAAATTTGTGCAAATTTACATAAATACTTTATTTAAGTATTCAGACCCATTGCGATGAGACTTGAAATTGAGCTCAGGTGCATCCTGTTTCCATTGATCATCCTTGAGATGTTGCTACAACTTGGAGTCCACCTGCGCTATATTCAATTGATGGGACATGATTTGGAAAGGCACAGACGTCTATATAAGGTCCCACAGTTGACAGTGCATGTCGGAGCATAAACCAAGCCATGTGAAAAAGTATTTAGTCAGCCACCAATTGTGCAAGTTCTCCCACTTAAAAAGATGAGAGGCCTGTAATTTTCATCATATGTACACTTCAACTATGACAGACAAAATGAGGGAAAAAAATCCAGAAAATCACATTGTAGGATTTTTAATGAATTTAATTGCAAATGGTGGTGGAAAATAAGTATTTGGTCAATAGCAAAAGTTTATCTCAATACTTTGTTATATACCCTTTGTTGGTAATGACAGAGGTCAAATGTTTTCTGTAATTCTTCACAAGGTTTTCACACACTGTTGCTGGTATTTTGGCCCATTCCTCCATGTAGATCTCCTCTAGAGCAGTGATGTTTTGGGGCTGTTGCTGGGCAACACGGACTTTCAACTCCCTCCAAAGATTTTCTGTTTTGGTTGAGATCTGGAGACTGGCTAGGCCATTCCAGGACCTTGAAAGGCTTCTTACGAAGCCACTCCTTCGTTGCCCGGGCAGTGTGTTTGGGATCATTGTCATGCTGAAAGACCCAGCCACGTTTCATCTTCAATGCCCTTGCTGATGGAAGGAGGTTTTCACTCAAAATCTCACGATACATGGCCCCATTCATTCTTTCCTTTACACGGATCAGTCGTCCTGGTCCCTTTGCAGAAAAACAGCCCCAAAGCATGATGTTTCCACCCCCATGCTTCACAGTAGGTATGGTGTTCTTTGGATGCAACTCAGCATTCTTTGTCCTCCAAACACAACAAGTTGAGTTTTTACCAAAAAGTTATATTTTGGTGTCATCTGACCATATGACATTCTCACAATCTTCTTCTTCTAAATGCTCTCTAGCAAACGTCAGACGGGCCTGGACATGTACTGGCTTAAGCAGGGGGACACGTCTGGCACTGCAGGATTTGAGTCCCTGGCGGCATAGTGGGTTACTGATGGTAGGCTTTGTTAATTTGGTCCCAGCTCTCTGCAGGTCATTCACTAGGTCCCCCCGGGTGGTTCTGGGATTTTTACTCACCGTTATTGTGATCATTCTGACCCCACGGGGTGAGATCTTGTGTGGAGCCCCAGATCGAGGGAGATTATCAGTGGTCTTGTATGTCTTCCATTTCCTAATAATTGCTCCCACAGTTGATTTCTTCAAACCAAGCTGCTTACCTATTGCAGATTCAGTCTTCCCAGCCTGGTGCAGGTCTACAATTTTGTTTCTGGTGTCCTTTGACAGCTCTTTGGTCTTGGCCATAGCGGAGTTTGGAGTGTGACTGTTTGAGGTTGTGGACAGGTGTCTTTTATACTAATAACAAGTTAAAACAGGTGCCATTAATACAGGTAACGAGTGGAGGACAGAGGAGCCTCTTAAAGAACAAGTTACAGGTCTGTGAGAGCCAGAAATCTTGCTTGTTTGTTGGTGACCAAATACTTATTTTCCACCATAATTTGCAAATAAATTCATTAAAAATCCTACAATGTGATTTTCTGGATTTTTTTTCTCATTTTGTCTGTCTCTCTCATCTTTTTAAGTGGGAGAACTTGCACAATTGGTGGCTGACTAAATACTTTTTTGCCCCACTGTATATAGCTCTATGGACAGTTCCTTGGACTTTATGGTATAGTTTCTGCTCTGGCATACACCGTCAACAGCGCAGCATTTTATGAACAGGTTTTTCTTTCTAAATCATGTATAAATAATAGAATTGACCACAGGTGGACTCAAGTTGTAGTGACATCAACGATGTTCAAAGTAAATTGGATGCACCTGGGCTCAATTTGGAGTGTCTTAGGAAAGGGATGGATACACCTACTCAAAATATTTTTACTATTTTCTACATTGTAGAATAATAGTAAAGACATCAAAACTAGGAAATAACACATGGAATCATAAAGTAACCAAAAAGAAAAGTGTGTTAAACAAATAAATATATATTTTATATTGAAATTCTTCGAGGTAGCTACCATTTACCTTGATAGCTTTGCACAATCTTGGCATTCTCTCAACCAGCTTCACCTGGAATGCTTTTCAAACAATCTTGAAGGAGTTCCCACGTGTTGAGCACTTGTTGGCTGCTTTTCCTACATTTTGCAGTCCAACTCATCCCAAACCAGGTCGGGTGATTGTTGAGGACAGGTCATCTGATGCAGCTCTCCATCACGGCTGGGTAGCCTAGTGGTTAGAGCGTTGGACTAGTAACCGGAAGGTTGTGCAACCCCCGAGCTGACAAGGTAGCTGACAAGGTACAAATCTGTCGTTCTGCCCCTGAACAGGCAGTTAACCCCCAGGCCGTCATTGAAAATAAGAATGTGTTCTTAACTGACTTGCCTGGTTAAATAAAGGTAAAATAAAAAAATTAAAAAAATAAATTTAAAACTGCTTCTTGGTCAAATAGCCCTTACACAGCCTGGAGGTGTGTTGGGTCATTGTCCTGTTGAAAAACAAATGATAGTCCGACGAAGCACAAACCAGATGGGATGGCATATCGCTGCAGAATGCGGTGGTAGCCATGCTGACTAAGTGTGCCTTGAATTCTAAATAAATCACTGACAGTGTCACTGGCAGAGCACACCCATACCATCACACCTTCACGGTGGGAACCACACATGCGGAGATCATACTCAGCAGCTCACAAAGACACAGCGGCTGGAACCAAAAATCTGAAATTTGGACTCATCAGACCAAAAGTACAGATTTTCACCGGTCTAATGTCCATTGCTTGTATTTCTTGGACCAAGCAAGTATTTTCTTCTTGTTAGTGTCCTTTAATAGTGGTTTATTTTCAGCAATTCAATTCACACAGTCTCCTCTGAACAGTTGATGTTGAGATGTGTCTGTTACTTGAACGCTGTGAAGCATTTATTTGAGCTGCAATTTCTGAGGCTGGTAACAACTAAGGAACAGATCCTCCACAGCAGAGTAACTCTAGTTCTTCCTTTCCTGTGGCGGTCCTCATGAGAGCCAGTTTCATCATAGTGCTTGATGGTTTTTGCGACTGCACTTTAAGAAACTTTCAAAGTTCTTCAAATGTTATGGATTGACTGACCTTCATGCCTTAATAATGATGGACTCTCGTAATGATGGACACTCGTTTCTATTTGCTTATTTGAGCTGTTAATTCACTTAATTCAAATACATTCCAGGTGACTGACTTCATGCTTGTTGAGAGAATGCCAAGAGTGTGCAAAGCTGTCATCAAGTCAAAGGGTGGCTACTTTGAAGAATAGAATAGCTCATATATATATATATATATATATATATATATATAAAAATCGATTTAATCCATTTTGAATTCAGGCTGTAACAACAAAATATGGAATAAGTCAAGGGGTACGAATACTTTAACGGAACTGTATCTATATATAGTAGCATGCTATGAGATATGTTCCAGGTTTGGGGCACTGGGAGTCAGAGACAGATTCCAGAGTGTGTGTTTGTGTGTGTGTGTGTGTGTGTGCGGTGATTCACGCAGGGCTTTCCTTTATGGGAACAATTTGGTGTTTTGAAGTGAAGAGGTTGTCAAATCCAAAGATGGATTATTTTCCATAAAATGTGTGATTAAGTCATTTAAGTGCTGTATATAAAAAAAGCCAATCATAGCCAGATGCTGAGGTTAACTGCAGACCTCGAGAGAAGCACCATCGACATCCCCCTTAACTGTAACTGTGTTGTATTGCACGTGAACATTTAAAGAACACACAGAGACAACTCATAGTAAACATTTAAAAAAGAAACGTCCTCTCACTGTCAACTGCATTTATTTTCAGCAAACTTAACATGTTGAATCTAGTTATGTTCATACAAATATTTACACAACTGAGACATAAACTGAACAAGTTCCACAGACATGTGACAAACAGAAATTGAATAATGTGTCCCTGAACAAAGGGGGGATCAAAATCAAAAGTAACAGTCAGTATCTGGTGTGGCCAGCCGGCTGCATTAAGTACTTCAGCGCATCTCCTCCTCATGGACTGCACCAGATTTGCCAATTCTTACTGTGAGACGTTACCCCACTCTTCCACCAAGGCACCCGCAAGTTCCCGGACATTTCTGGGGGGAATGGCCCTAGCCCTCACCATCCGATCCAACAGGTCCTGACGTACTCAATGGGATTGAGATCAGGGCTCTTTGCTGGCCATTGCAGAACACTGACATTCCTGTCTTGCAGGAAATCACGCACAGAACGAGCAATATTGCATTGTCATGCTGGAGAGTCATGTCAGGATGAGCCTGCAGGAAGGGTACCACATGAGGGAGGAGGATGTCTTCCCTGTAACGCACAGTGTTGAGATTGCCTGCAATGACAACAAGCTCAGTCCGATGATGCTGTGACACACCGCCCCAGACCACGTCGGACCCTCCACCTCCAAATTGATTCCTCTCCAGAGTACAAGCATCGGTGTAATGCTCATTCCTTCAACGATAAACGCAAATCCGACCATCACCCCTGGTAAGACAATACTACGACTCGTCAGTGAAGAGCACTTTTTGCCAGTCCTGTCTGGTCCAGCAACGGTGGGTTTGTGCCCATAGGCGACAATGTTGCCGGTGATGTCTGGTGAGGACCTGCCTTACAACAGGCTTACAAGCCCTCAGTCCAGCCTCTCTCAGCCTACTGCGGACAGTCTGAGCACTGATGGAGGGATTGTGCGCTCCTGGTGTAACTCGGGCAGTTGTTGCATCCTGTTCCTGTCCCGCAGGTGTAATGTTCGGATTTATCGATCCTGTGTAGGTGTTGTTACACGTGGTCTGCCACTTCGAGGATGATCAGCTGTCCATCCTGTCTCCCTGTAGAGATGTCTTAGGCGTCTCACAGTACAGACATTGTAATTTATTGCCCTGGCCACATCTGCAGTCCTCATGCCTCCTTGCAGCATGCCTAAGGCACGTTCACGCAGGTGAGCATGGACCCAGGGCATCTTTCTTTTGGTTTTTCCAGAGTCAGTAGAAAGGCCTCTTTAGTGTCCTAAGTTTTCATAACTGTGACCTTAATTGCCTACCGTCTGTAAGCTGTTAGTGTCTTAACGACCGTTTCACAGGTGCATGTTAATTAACTTCTTTGGGACTGGGGGGCAGTATTGAGTAGCTTGTATAAAAAGGTACCCAGAGTAAACTGCCTGCTCCTCAGGCGCAAAAGCTAGAATATGCACATAATAGTAGATTTGGATAGAAAACACTGAAGTTTCTAAAACTGTTTGAATGATGTCTGCGAGTATAACAGAACTCATATGGCAGGCAAAAACCTGAGAAAGAATCCAACCAGGAAGTGGGTAATCTGAGGTTTGTAGTTTTTCAAGTCATTGTTTATCAAATATACAGTGTCTATGGGGTCATATTGCACTTCCTAAGGCTTCCACTAGATGTCAACAGTCTTTAGAACTTTGTTTCAGGCTTCTACTGTGGAAAAGGAGAGAATGAGAGCTGTTTGAGCCAGAGGTCTGGCAGAACGCCATGAGCTGATCACGCATGCGCGCCCGTGAGAGGTAGCTGCGTTCCATTGCATTTCTAAAGGAATTCTCCGGGTTGGAACATTATTGAAGATTTATGATAAAGACATCCTAATGATTTATTCTATACATCGTTTGACATGTTTCTACGAAATGTAATAGAACTTTTTGACATTTCGTCTGAACAAGTGATCACGCATTATGCATTTGGATTACTTGGCTACAAAAAACTCATTATATAAATCTGCTAACTCTGCAGAAGGCGACAGGAAAACTTAAACACAAAACAGAATTCAACATATTCAAGCTTTATATTTTGAAGCTTGTTGAATAGGAATGTAAACTCATACGTACAAATGCAATCATCAAAACAATTGTATGGTAGTACATTGTATTGGGAACTGGGATTCCTGGGAGTGCATTCCGATCAAGATCATGAAAGGTTAGTGAATATTTATAACGCTATTTCTGACACCTCTCCTTCTTCGGAACATGGCTGGATGTTTTTCCTGTGACTAGCGCTGACTTAACATAATCGCAAGGTGTGCTTTCGCCGTAAAGCTTTTTTGAAATCTGACACAGCGGTTGCATTAAGGAAAAGTTTATCTATATTTCCATTCATAACACTTGCATCTTTTATCAATGTTTATTAACTGTTTATTAGCTAACTGCTAGCCCCTGCTAACTGCTTGCCTGCTAACCCGGTCTGCTAACTGCTAGCTCGTTTAGCCGCGGCCTACTAACTGTTAGCAGTCTGAATTTGTCTGAATCACCGTGTCCCCAGTCAGCACAACCACTCACTGGACCCATATGTTCACTTGGCTACGCATGCCTCTCTCTAATATCAATATGCCTCGTCCATTACTGTCCTGGTTAGTGATGACTGTTTTATTTCACTGTAGAGCCTCTAGCCCTGCTCAATATGCCTTAACCAACCATGTTGTTCCACCTCCTACATATGCGATGACATCACCTGGTTTAAACGTCTCTACAGACTATATCTCGCTCATCATTACGCAATGCCTAGGTTTACCTCCAATGTACTCACGTCCTACCTTACCTTTGTCTGTACACTATGCCTTGAATCTACGCTATCATGCCCATAAACCTGCTGCTTTTACTCTCTGTTCCGAACGTGCTAGATGGAAACAGTTCGTATAGCATTTAGCCGTACCCTTATCCTACTTCTCCTCTGGTGATGTAGAGGTTAATCCAGGTCCTGCAGTGCCTAGCTCCACTCCCACTCCCCAGGTGCTCTCATTTGTTGACTTCTGTAACCGTAAAAGCCTTGGTTTCATGCATGTTAACATTAGAAGCCTTCTCTCGAAGTTTGTTTTACTCACTGCTTTAGCACACTCTGCCAACCCGGATGTCTTAGCCGTGTCTGAAACCTGGCTTAGGAAAACCACCAAAAACCAGGTACAACCCTAAATCCGTAAACAAGAACACCCTCATAGCTAGAGCATCCAACTTTCCCTCTAAATACAACTCTGCTGTCTTCAACCAGGATCTCAGCGATCACTGCCTCATTGCATGCATCCGTGATGGGCCAGCGATCAAACGACCACCACTCATCACTGTCAAACGCTCCCTAAAACACATCAGCGAGCAGGCCTTTCTAATCGACCTGACCCTACTATTCTGGAAGGACATTGACCTCATCCAGTCAGTAGATGATGCCTGGCTATTCTTTATAAGTGCCTTCCTCACCATCTTAAATAAGCATTATCCATTCAAAAAATGCATATCTAAGAACAGATGAAGCACTAGGTTCACTCCAGACTTAACTGCCCTTGACCAGCACAAAAACATCCTGTGGCGTTCTGCATTAGCATCGAATATCCCCCGCCATATGGAACTTTTCAGGGAAGTCAGGAACCAATATACTCAGTCAGTTAGCAAAGCTAAGGCTAGCTTTTTCAAACAGAAATTTGCATCCTGTAGCACCAATTTCAAAATGTTTTGGGACACTGTAAAGTCCTTGGAGAATAAGAGCACCTCCTCCCAGCTGCCCACAGGCTAGGAAGCACTGTCACCACCGATAAATGTACGATAATCGAGAATTTCAATAAGCATTTTTCTATGACTGGCCATGCTTTCCACCTGGCTACCCCTACCCCGGCCAACAGCTCTGCACCCCCGCAGAAACTTGACAAAGCACCCCCTCCCCCTCTCCTTCACTCAAATCAAGATAGCTGATGTTCTGAAAGAGCTGCAAAATCTGGATCCCTGTAAATCGGCTGGGCTAGACAATCTGGACTCTCTCTTCCTAAAATTATCCGCCAAAATTGTTGCAACTAGCCTATTAAACCTCTCTTTCGTATCGTCTGCGATCCCTAAAGATTGGAAAGCTGCCCCAGTCATCCCCCTCTTTAAAGGGGGAGATACTCTAAACCCAAACTGTTACAGACCTATATCCATCCTGCCCTGCCTTTCTAAAATCTTCGAAAGCCAAGTTAACAAACAGATCACCGACCATTTCGAATCCCACCGTACCTTCTCCACTATGCAATCTGGTTTCCGAGCTGGTAAAGGGTGCACCTCAGCCACGCTCAAGGTCCCAAATGATATAACAGCCATAGATAAAAGAGTACTGTGCAGCCGTCCTCATCGACCTGGCCGAGGCTTTCGACTCTGTCAATGAACCTCATTCTTATCGGCAGACTCAATAGCCTTGATTTCTTAAATGACTGCCTTGCCTGGTTCACTAACTACTTCTCAGATAGAGTTCAGTGTGTCAAATCGGAGGGCCTGTTGTCCGGACCTCTGGCAGTCTCTATGGGGGTGCCACAGGGTTCAATTCTTGGGCTCTTGCTGGTGGTGATTCTCTGATCCACCTCAACGCAGACGATACCACTCTGTATACATCTGGCCCTTTCTCGGACACTGTGTTAAACCTCCAAACGAGCTTCAATGCCATACAACACTCCTTCCGTGGCCTCCAACTGCTCTAAAATGCTAGTTAAACTAAATGCATGCTCTTCAACCAATTGTTTCCCGCACCTGCCTCCCTGCCCAGCATCACTACTCTGGACGGTTCTGACTTAGAATATGTGGACAACTACAAATACCTAGGTGTCTGGTTAGACTGTAAACTCTCCTTCCAAACTCACATTAAACATCTCCAATCCAAAATTAAATCTAGAATCGGCTTCCTATTTTGCAACAAAGCCTCCTTCACTCATGCTGCCAAACAGACCCTCGTAAAACTGACTATCCTACCGATCCTTGACTTCAGCAAAGTCATTTTTAAAATAGTCTCCAACACTCTATTCAGCAAACTGGATGTAGTCTATCACAGTGCCATCCGTTTTGTCACCAAAGCCCCATATACTACCCACCACTGCGACCTGTATGCTCTCGTTGGCTGGCCCTCGCTACATATTCGTCGCCAAACCCACTGGCTCCAGGTCATCTGTAAGTCTTTGCTAGGTAAAGCACCGCCTTATCTCAGCTCACTGATCCCCATATTAACACCAACCCATAGCACGCGCTCCAGCAGGTATATCTCACTGGTCATCCCCAAAGCCAACACTATTGCAATAATTACTGAAACTGGAGACTTATATCTCCCTCACTAATTTAAACATCAGCTGTCAGAGCAGCTTATCGATCACTGTACATAGCCCATCTGTGAATAGCACACCCAAGTACCTCATCCCCATACTGTTATTTTTTTGTTGTTGCTCTTTTGCAGCCCAGTATCTCTACTTGCACATCATCATCTGCACATCTATCACTCCAGTGTTAATGTTAAATTGTAATTATTTTGCCACTATGGCCTATTTATTGCCTTACCTCCCTAACCTTACTACATTTGCACACACTGTACATAGATTTTTCTATTGTGTTATTGACTGTACGTTTGTTCATCCCATGTGTAACCCTGTGTTGCTGTTTTTGTCACACTGCTTTGCTTAATCTTGGCCAGGTCGCAGTTGTAAATGAGAACTTGTTCTCAACTGGCCTACCTGGTTAAATAAAAGGTGAAATAAATTGAATAAAAGTGTTATGGTTCATTGAACAAGCATGGGAAACGGTGTTTAAACCCTTTACAATGAAGATCTGTGAAGTTATTTGGATTTTTACAAAATTATCTTTTTAAGATGGGGTCCTGAAAAAGGGAAGTTTCTTTTTTTCTGAGTTTATGTGCATGCTCGTACATAAAAACACGGCACAAACATATTCAGTGGCACACGTAATTCATAGTAAGCGCCACACGAAAACCTACAATTATATGGTGTTGCAATCATATTCACAAAGGGATCCATCTACCTTTTCGAAGTGGGTGACGTTCCACTCAAATGCATACACACGCTCGTAACAGCAGTCAGATGCACACACACAGGGTAGTACAAAAGGAAAAGCACACACACACACGGATGGGCGGAGAGACAGACACATACAGATGGAAGCACAGACAGACACCCACCTCTGGTTCCTTGATCTTCTCCATGGTGATGAGACGTCTGGAGGTGTGGCTGGAAAGGGTCTGTTCACAGTTACTGACCAGTCTGAGACAGGCATTCAGGGGCACCATCTCTTCACAGTACCTACAAACACAGACACACTCTACTGGTGAATCATTATGGTTGAGTACATTTTTAAACAGCTGGTCCTGTACTGTAAAGCATGAACCAGCAAGTCTAAAGGGTTGATGGGTCCAAATTATCCTCCAAACCACAATATCTGCATCTCACCATACACTCCTCCCTCCCTCTCGCTACCCTCTTTCCTGCTCCCAACTCTAGACCATTTCTCTCTCAGCTCCAGGCCTTTACTGACCATGTCATGATCTGACTGAAGTGGACAAAAGCCACTGTGAAAAAGATTAGATTAGATTTAAGATATCGGGAAAAACGTAGTCTTGTTAGGAGTGCTGTGTGTGTATGCACGTGTGTGTTCGTGCGCATGTCGGCCAAGCACCACAGCTAAAGCTGTCCAGGGCAAGGTACTGTATTTATTAGGATCCCCATTAGCTAGGGTCAAAGTTGAAGCTACTCTTCATGGGGTCCATGAAACTTGACATTAATCGACCATTACAGATGAAGGACAGAACTACAGAACTACTCCCCTGCTGATTTTGTACGTTTGCACACTGACAAAGAAATGATCAGTCTATAATTTTAATGGTAGGTTTATTTGAACAGTGAGAGACAGAATAACAACAAAAGAATCCATAAAAACGCATGTCAAAAATGTTATAAATTGTTTTGCATTTGCATTTTAATGCAAGTACCAGCTTCTGATCCTAACCACAGATCCTAAACACTAGATATAATCTCACAAAATGTGGAACCACCTGTGTCCTTGGTTCTCCCGTTTGACGTCAATACTATTCATAATAATAATGTGATTAATAGATGCTATTGATTGCAAGTGCCTGTGTGTCAGCACTGTGACCAAAGCAAGGCATTCCTTCTACCTGCCAATCACATCTTATTACTGGGTAGCTAGACCTTCCATATGGGCCGTTTGGATGGTAGACTAACACACTGCACTATACCTTAGTTAACACTTTAAGGGCGGTAGAATGTAACACACTGCACTATACCTTAGTTAACAGTTTATGGGCAGTAGAATGTAACACTGCACTATACCTTAGTTAACAGTTTATGTGCAGTAGAATGTAACACAGCAATTGTTTGGTTTAGTTCATTTCTATGCACTAGACAGGGCGAAGGACGTAAGTTCCTATGAATAGTATTGACGTCAAACTGGAGAACCAAGGACACGGGTGGTTCCTAATTTTGTGAGATTCTTGCTAGTGTTTACAGAACAACTGGTTCTGAGAGATTAGGATCAGGAGCTGCAGTTGTAACAGTAAGCAACTAACTAAATGGATGACTGCAGTGTAGCCGTTATTATGAGTACAGGTAGATTACGAGAGTGTTTGTTTGCATATGTAGCACTTTCTCCTACCAGCACCACACTGACACTGGGCCAGATTTTCACCCTACTGTTTGTCTCCTGGGTTGCCATGGCCACTGTGGAATACAGGCCTCTAATGTATTGTGGATGGTGTGTGTGTGCATGTGCGCACAAGCTTCGGTGAGCACCCTGAACAAAGCGGGCGTTAATTCTTCCTGCCAATCACCTCTTATTACTGGGTAGCTGCATTGGCCGTTTCATTTAAAAGATGGGTGGGGCTGGGCCTTTCACTTTCAATACAGCTTTTTCCATCCTCAGACAAAGAGTTGAAACCTCTGTGCAGATGCTTCTAAGCAGCACAGGAGGCTGCTGAGGGGAGAACGGCTCATAATAATGGCTGGAATGCAGTGAATGGAATGGCATCAAACACATCAAATCAAAATGCATGTCACATGCGCCGAATACAATAGGTATAGGTAGATCTTACAGTGAAGTGTTTACTTACAAGCCCTTAGCCAACAATGCAGTATATAAAAAATATATAAAAATACCCCCCCAAAAATAAGAAATAAAAGTAACAAATAATTAAAGAGCAGCAGTAAAATAACATTAGCGAGGCTATACACAGGGGGCACTGGCACAGAATCAATGGAAACCGTGCGTTTGATGTATTTGATACGATTCAAATAATTCCACTCCAGCCATTACTACGAGCCTGTCCTCCCCAATTAAGGTGCCACCAACCTCATGTGATAGGCAGGCAGACTAGGGGTCAAGTTAGAGGCAATTTAAGCCCAGTAGGCTGAGGTGCAGTAGACGAGCCCACATCGTCTGCCTTTATTTCCAGGTCAGGGCTCTATACTGATTTTTTATTTTTTTGGACAAGGGGCATGTGTGCGCCTAAGTTCAAAAATGTAGGAGCACACAAAGAAATTTAGAAGCACAATGAAATATATTTGACGTAACAAGCCGTTTCCTTTGTAGCAATGGTGCAAGGGTGACGGTCATGAATCTACTCCGTGTATTCTCCATGGCACTTAGGGGCTGCCGCACAGTGAATCCTTGCAACAATTATCTTCTTTTAAAAAAACATTTAATTGTCACTCTGGTGCTCCAAATAAAAATGTCAGGTCACACAGCAAAATATTTAGGCGCATATGCAAGTAAAATGGTTGCACTGTACAGCCCTAATGGTATACTGAAGGTCAGAGACACGGGCATTAAGCACAAGGATCTGTCTCTCAGTAAGGCAGCAGCAGGAGTGTTGTAGACAAAAGGAAGTTGATAACCCGGTAAAACCAACTATGGGGATTCAAACCCCATCAGCTTCCTGTTAGCTTTGCACTCTGCTTCATTAGCGCTGTCTGGCTTATGACTTTAATCCATAGAGAATGATAGAAACCTCTAGTGACCAAAAGGCTATTTTAGCATGGGCAGCGGCATTGAGGGCTTCCACCATGCTTCGGCCATTTTAAAGTAGTCAACTCGGTGGCGATTCCTATGGGTTGTAGCCTCCATGGCGCTGCCCATGCTGTCTCAGATGCCATAATAGCACAGATATAACGATGAGTCCTCTATCTATCTCTATGCTTTAGCCTCAGAGATAAATGGGTCTGGTCCCTGCCAAGGCGCTGCGGCAGAGGAAATGGTAACAGACCCCACCGCGACTGGAAAAGTTTTGAGCTAGTTCAAACTTAAACACAGCATCAGAGGGGGGAGAAAGAGAGTGACTAATGAGCTTGAAAAGCCACAGAGTTAATTGAAACACTGAAAGCCAGCTGAGGCACGGGGCAAGGCAGTGCTCGTCATGACAACGGAGGAAATGTTTTAATTGGCCGGCTTGGGGGACCTCATCACTCAGGCCTGTGACCAGTGTTAGGGGACCCCGTATTGGCCTGCGTCTGGTCCGACCCCGGCCCAACACAACAGTAACACAACACAGCAAATATTTTTTTCCTACAGCAGCTGCACTGCAACACCCCTGTGACACCAGTGTTTACAAACAAGCATGTTGCTACACAGTCATGTCCCCTTGGACCATTTAGTCACCCTGTTCTATGTCAAAGGTCCACTGCAGTAACAGTCATTGGTGAATGGCGACATCTAGTGGTGTAGTTTATCTCGCTCTCTCAGGACAGACTTCAGACCACCTAAATCTAACCAGCTTAGACATCTCCTATTAATGTTTCAACAGTGTTGAACAGATCAGGACCTGGAGACAGGCTGTGTTTGGTCAGTGTTAGCCAATCAGCATGTCTGGCCTCATGGGTTTATTTTGGCACTCTGCCCTGAATGATACAGGGTCAGGAACTGCTAGGGGCTACACACCCGGAGTGAGGAGCAGAGCAGAGCACAGGCACACACAGAGGCACACAGTCAGTCAGACAGAGGCACACAGACACAAACACACACTCTCTCTCTCTCTCTCAACCACCACTGCTAAGGGCTGTAGCCCTCTCTCCCTTTCCTTGTCTTATCCAGTCAGTGTGGGGAACTCCAGTGTGTGTGTCACAGACAGTCAGGGGGAACTGCTGGAGGTGAGCGTGAGGTGTTATAGAAACATCACAGGTCTGTGGTGTATGGTCTGGTCTCATCTTCCTGATGCTCAAACCCTGCCCTGTAATCAGTGGCCAGGAGTCCCATGGCCCAGGGGCCTGTATCCTGTCCACACAGGAAACCAGCTGTATGGAACAATACACCCAATATACCTCAGGACACCTGCACACTGACCAGAACACCACTAACCCCAGGCCTGAAGACTTTATGGGACAGAGAATGAGATGTACTGATGGGAATAAACACCTGGTCCTGACAGAGAATATGATGCTTATGAGGGGAAGAGGTGCAGGGAGAAAAGCATGTATATACACTAGAATGCTTCGTTAAGCAGATCTAGTACAGTAGCAACACTTCATCAGGGTGAAGGCTAAATCACCAGTGTGACTGTTGCCCTCTAGTGTATTTTTTAATTATTTTAATGTCACCTTTTATTTAACCAGGTAGGCCTGTTGAAAACAAGATCTCATTTACAACTGCGACCTGGCCAAGATAAAGCAAAGCAGTGCGACAAAAACAGCAACACAGAATTACATACAGTCAATAACACAATAGAAAAATCTATGTACAGTGTGTGCAGATGTAGAAGAGTAGGGAGGTAAGGCAATAAATAGGCCATTGTGGCTAAATAATTACAATTTAGCATTAACACTGGAGAGATAGATGTGCGGACTAGAGGTCGACCGATTATGATTTTTTTACGCAGATACCGATTATTGGAGGACCAAAAAAGCCGATACCAATTAATCGGCCAATTTAATAAAATAAAAAAATCTTTGTAATAATGACAATTACAACAATACTGAATTAACACATATTTTAACTTAATATAATACAGCAATAAAATAAATTTTGCCTCAAGTAGATAATGAAACGTTCAATTTGGTTTAAATAATGCAAAAACAAAGTGTTGGAGAAGAACCAGGGCTCGAACCAGCAACACAACGACACCACATCACAACAGCCACCACATCAAAGCAGCGTTACCCATGCAGAGCAAGGGAAACAACCACCCCAAGGCTCAGAGCGAGGGAAGTTTGAAACGCTATTAGCCCGCGCTAACTGGCCAGCCATTTCACTTTGGTCACACCAGCCTCATCTCGGGAGTTGATAGGTTTGGAGTCATAAACAGCGCAATGCTTGATGCACAACGAAGAGCTGCTGGCAAAACGCATGAAAGGGCTGTTTGAATGAATGTTTAGCACCTGCTTCTGCCTACCACCGCTCAGTCAGATACTTGTATGCACAGTCAGATTATATGCAACACAGGACACGCTAGATAATATCTAGTAATACCATCAACCATGTGTAGTTAACTATTGATTATGATTGTTAACTGTAAGGTTGCAAGATTGCATCCAATGAGCTGACAAGGTGAAAATCTGTCTTTCTGCCCCTGAACGAGGCAGTTAACCCACCGTTCCTGGGCCGTAATTGAAAATAAGAATGTTTTCTTAACTGACTTGCCTAGTTAAATAAAGATTAAATAAAGGTGTAAAAATTGTTATGACAACTTGAAATCGGCCCTAATAAAAATCGGCCATTCCGATTAATCGGTCGACCTCTAGTGCAGACTATGTACAAGTAGAGATACTGGGGTGCAAAAGAGCAAGAGGATAAGTAACAATATGGGGATGAGGCAGTTGGGTGTGCCATTTATAGATGGGCTATGTACAGGTACTGTGATTGGTAAGCAGCACTGACAGCTAATGCTTAAAGTTAGAGAAGGAGATATGAGACTCCAGCTTCAGCAAAAAAAAATTTACAATTCGTTTCAGTCATTTGCAGCAGAGAACTGGAAGGAAAGGTGGCCAAAGTAAGTGTTGGCTTTGGGGGTGACCAGTAAATATACCTGCTGGAGCGTGTGTTACGGGTGGGTTTTGCTATGGTGACCAGTGAGCTGAAATAAGCCGGGCTTTACCAAGCATAGACTTAAAGATGACCTGGAGCCAGTGGGTTTGGTAATGAAAATGTAGTGAGGGCCAGCCAAAGATATCATACAGGTCGCAGTGGAAGGTAGTATATGGGGCTTTGGTGACAAAAGGGATGGCATTGTGATAAACTACATCCAGTTTGCTGAGTAGCGTGTTGATGGCTACTTCGTAAATTACTTCACCGAAGTCAAGGATCGGTAGGATAGTCAGTTTTACGAGGGTAGGTTTGGCAGCATGAGTGAAGGAGGCTTTGCTGCGAAATAGGAAGCAGATTCTAATTTTGATTTTGGATTGGAGATGCTTAATTTGAGTCTGGAAGGAGAGTTTACAGTCTAACCAGACACCCTGATATTTGTAGTTGTCCACATATTCTAAGTCAGAACCTTCCAGAGTAGTGATGCTAGGCGGGCGGGCAGGTACGGGCAGCAATCGGTTGAAGAGCATGCATTTAGGATTACTTGCATTTAAAAGCAGTTGGAGGCCTCGGAAGGAGTGTTATGGCATTGAAGCTCGTTTGGAGGTTTGTTAGCAGTGTCCAAGGGAGGGACGGATGTATACAGAATGGTGTCGTCTGCGTAGAGGTGGATCAGAGAATCACCAGCAGCAAGACCAACATCATTGATATATAGTGAGAAAAGAGGCAGCCCGAGAATTGAACCCTGTGGCACACCCACAGAGACTGCCAGAAGTCCGGACAACTGGCCCTCCATTTTGACACACTGAACTCTGTCTGCGAAGTAGTTGGTGAACCAGGCGAGGCAGTCATTTGAGAAGCCAAGGCTATTGAGTCTACCGATAAGAATGCAGTGATTGACAGAGTTGAAAGCCTTGGCCAGGTCGATGAAGACAGCTGCACAGTACTGTCTTTTATCTACGGTGGTTATGATATTGTGTAGGACCTTGAGCATGGCTGAGGTGCACCCATGTCCAGCTCGGAAACCAGATTGCATAGTGGAGAAGGTACGGTGGGATTCGAAATGGTCGGTGATCTGTTTGTTAACTTGGCTATCGAAGATTTTAGAAAGGCAGGGCAGGATGGATATAGGTCTTTAACTTGACCGAGGACCCATTACGCACGCAGGCAATGAGGCAATGATCGCTGAAATCCTGGTTGAAGACAGCAGAGGTGTACTTAGAGGACAAGTTGGACAGGATGATATCTAAGAGGCTGCCCATGGTTACGGATTTAGGGTTGTACCTGGTAGGTTCCTTGATAATTTGTATGAGATTGAGGGCATCTAGCTTAGATTGTAGGACGGCTGGGGTGTTAAGGGCAGAGCTGGGGGCTGAAGGGGGTCTATAACAAGCGGCAACAGTGAGAGACTTGTTTCTGGAGAGGTGGATTTTTAAAAGTAGAAGCTTGAATTGTTTGGGCACAGACCTGGATAGTATAACATCCTGAAGAGTTCTATCTCTGCAGAAAATTGCAACTCCACCCCCTTTGTAGTTCAATCTTGTCGGAAAATGTTATAGTTAAGGATGGAAATTTCAGGATTTTTGGTGTCCTTCCTAAGCCAGGATTCAGACATGGCTAGGACATCCGGGTTGGTGGAGTGTGCTAAAGCAGTGAATGAAAGCATGAAACAAACTTAGGGAAGAGGCTTCTAATGTTAACATGCATGAAACCACGGCTTTTACGGTTACAGAAGTCAAGAAATGAGAGCGCCTGGGGAATTGGAGAGACTAGGTGCTGCAGGGCCAGGGTTAACATCTTCTGTTCCTCTGGTGATATAGAGGAGTAGGATAAGGTCTAACAGGGTAAAGGGAAAAAATAACAGCATTTATCAGCAGGAAAAACAGCTGACTGGTGAGGTTGACCATGTGTGCAATAAGGTCTTATCAAATGCTGTTTGTATCTATTCGACATCACAACAGTTGATGACAGTGCTATTTGGTTTACACATAGAGAAGAGGGAGACTGTGTAGACGATACATCTGTGAGCTCAAACCCATGTAAACACCATGACGATACATTAGACTGAACAACACCAGATGTGAATATTTGACAAATTCAAACTAAAGAGTTTAACAGGAAGTGCTGTATCCAGGGACCACAGATGGATATTAACCATGTACCTGTATGTAGATAACTCTGGTGCAATACTGGGGTTGTTGTGAATGGTCCCTGACAAATAAACACGTCAATACTCACTCTGGCCTGTAGATTGGTAGCCAGTAGACTAGCCGCCCCCCGATGACCAGGTGGTGAGCTGAGAAGTTTAACAGGTCAGTGAAGATGTCACTCAGGTGGTAGGCCATGGAAACGGGGACATGGATGTCTCCAACACTGGATGAAAGATAAAGAGTCAGTTACTGCAGTGAAGATGCCTTTACACAGATTTAACATCATCCGAGAGGACTTTCTATATCTCTAGTGTATCTATTGCTTGCTTGCAAGTTTTATAGGCCGTCTTTTTCAAAACTGAGCAAATATACAAAGCACTATAAACAACACAGACTCAAGAGGAAGATGAAGACATACTAGTCTTCAGATGGCTTCACACTGTTTACACTGTCCTTCTGAGAGCCTGTTCTCCTGGTTGACTCCCGAATCCCATACGGGGCTGACAATTAAACAAACACAAAAATGAAAGACAAGAAATTTGAACAGACTTAAATCCGAACAAATCACAAAGAATGTGGACTTCAACAGACTAAGACGTTTTACTCGTGTATGACTATACAAGAGACATTACTGGATGGAGGACCCTACATGGGAAGAGAACACACAGAGCTCGAGGATAAGAACGTACGGTCAGTGATGATGGCGTCAAAGAGCTCTCCGTCCCTCCAGATAGGCTTGGAGGCGTCAGACACAAGGACGTCCACATACAGCTTCTCTGAGCCGTACTGACGCAGGTTGGCTCTGATGTTCTCATCTGGACCCCTCCACTTCTGGTTCTTACGACTCGCTTTGCCTGAAAAATAAACCAAAATACTATTATACAGCAATGCACTGGGTTGTAATTTGGGCCGGGACGATACCAGTATCGCGATACTCCTTAGTATCGTGGCAAGGAAACAAAACACGAAGTGGATTTAACTTCTTTAGGAAAACAGCCCTAATGTTGGAAAAATTATATTGTCATCCAGATTCATATTTATTTATTTTCCAAGCTATAGCACACAATATTTTACATGCACACAGGTGTAAAAGGACCAGTAGAGTTTGATCTACTTCTTGATTTCTTTGCCATGTAAAAAATAGAGATTGTGGTTATCGTCCCGGTCCTAGTTGTAATCACATCACATATCAAGTGTTAGGCCTATAAGACAGTACAATTGGATTTGAGCATGAATATGAGCACAGGAAAAATTTAAGTATTTAAACAGATGATAGAAAGAGCCAACCAACATAATGTTCATCATATAAATGGATTAACTTGCTTGCCAAAGCACAAGATGTTTAGCTCTGGGTTCCAAAGTAAGAGGAAGTAAACAAGGACATTTCTAGTATATTACCTATCCCATGGATGGTGTTGTAATCAATATCTGTTCCACAGACATATGCACCAAAATGAGAGCATGCAACCAGGAGGCTACCTGAGAGAGAGAAAAAATATGCAATAAGCACAGACTAGCCTTGGGTTCAGCTAAATGCAGTGTATTTCTGCAAGTGTCAGTTCAAAGACCAAAAGTAACTTTTCTCTTACCAGTCCCAACGAAAGGGTCGTAGACCAGGTCGTAAGCTTTGACCCTAGCATGGTTGGCCATGATAAAAGACAACCCAGCATCCATACTGGTGTTACCTATGAAGTGCCTGTTCTTCACACTGTGAGAGCGAATCAACTCACGCTGGCCATCTGCAATCTAAGGAACAAACAGTTGATAAGACAAGATCAAATATAGGCTTACCTTTATCACTAAATGAAACAGTGCTTCTCAACCTGGTACCTGGCTTATACACGGGGGACTTGGGAAGACTCATAAGGACATAGGCCTCATAATAAGTTTCACAAGAGGGAATACTTCAGGCAGACCAAAATGTGATTGGCAACCAAAGAAGGTTAACAACCCCTGCGGTAAATAACATTAATGAGTTACAGTAATTACTAATTTGTATAATGACACAGAAATTAAGGAGCACACAGCATACTGACTCACCCATCTCCCAAAGTAGATGTAGAGAGGCTCGTCTGGGATGTTGTTAGGGTCAGTTCCATAGTCCTCCAACAGACAGAAGATGTGTTTAGGGTTCCTTAGATTGACCCTTCCCTCGAAGGAGAGATATTCCATTGCCTTGGGGGAGGAAGACCACAGGGTAACTTGTCCAGGTGTCATGGTGCATACTGCATATCAGTGCCTCCCTTTAACACAATAGTGCAGTACAAAAGGTAGAGTAAATGGACTTTTCTGGCCTCAATCTTAAATACAAATTACTGGGACCAAGTCAAGTGTATCATACTCACATCTATCTTCTTAATTCTATCTTCGAACTCTAGAGTCTTGTTGAAAGTGTAGACATTGATTTTGTATGTGGAGTCTTTTTGTAGGAAGGGTGACTGTTGGGAGAGGAAAATGTACACACATTAGATACTCCACATTAGTGGAGTAGTTTGCCCTTTATTTAGATAGTAATGTAATTTCTCACAAACCATGTTCTCTGTTGGATATTTCGAGAGTGAGGTCCTGAGTTCAATGTGTGTTCTGCCATGACCCCACAGCTCAAATGCAGACCTAGGTGATAAACAAATAACCACAAAAAGGTCATTACAATTACTGTGACATTCAAGTTGAGAATCACCTCAGAAGAGAAGGGTGATGAGCAATGCTGCAGTACCCATCTAACTCTTTTCATTGCAACTCCATTGTTGATCTGTCTCACTTACTTTGCACAAACAGTTCTGGCCATGATGCTGTTGACATCTTCCTCTGACAAGCCATTCAGGCGCCAGAATGGAGACTGGGGAGAAGAATAGCAGATTTTAGGATTTGAGTAGCCTATGCAACTTCTCCCTTCATTATGGGCCGGCAAAGGATTATTGGTG
Source organism: Oncorhynchus masou masou (assembly GCF_036934945.1). Classification (NCBI taxonomy): domain Eukaryota; kingdom Metazoa; phylum Chordata; class Actinopteri; order Salmoniformes; family Salmonidae; genus Oncorhynchus; species Oncorhynchus masou. Next base: position 69,300,708 of record NC_088240.1, read on the forward strand.
TCTCTGAGGGGTCTTTGGCCTGGTTTACTAACTACCTCTCTCATAGAGTGCAGTGTATAAAGTCAGAAAATCTGCTGTCTCAGCCACTGCCTGTCACCAAGGGAGCACCCCAAGGCTCAATCCTCTTCCCAATTTACATCAACAACATAGCTCAGGCAATAGGAAGCCCTCGTATTCATTTATATGCAGATTAATTTTGTGTTAAATGCTCTACAACAAAGCTTTCTCAGTGTCCAACAGGCTTTCCCTACTCTTAACCTTGTGCTAAACACCTCCAAAACAAAGGTCATGAGGTTTGGTAAGAAGAATTCACACCCGCCGCAAGACCCACTGGTGGATGCTTATTTATAAAACCCTCACTCCCCCCTATCTACTGCAGCCCTCATCCTCCACATACAACACCTGTTCTGCCAGTCACATTCTGTTAAAGGTTCCCAAATCACACACATCCCTGGGTCGCTCCTCTTTTCAGTTTGCTGCAGCTAGCAACTGGAATGAGCTGCAACAAACACTCAAACTGGACAGTTTTTTCTCTATCTCTTCATTCAAAGACTCAATCATGGACACTCTTACTGACAGGTGTGGCTGCTTTGTGTGATGAATTGATGTCTCTACCTTCTTGCCCTCTGTGCTGTTGTCTGTGCCCAATAATGTTTGTACCATGTTGTGTTGTCATGCGTTGTTGCCTTGCTATATTGTTGTTGTCTTAGGTCTCTCTTTATGTTGTGTCTCTTGTTGTGATGTGTGTTTTGGCCTATATTTATATTGTATTTATTTTTAATCCCAGGACTCCGTACCTGCAGGAGACCTTTTGCCTTTTGGTAGGCCGTCATTGTAAATAAGAATTTGTTCTTAACTGACTTTCCTAGTTAAATAATGGTCAAATAAAATGTTAAAAATTGGTATGTCTATCAGGCAAATAATACATATGGACACTTAACTTATTTTACCTTTTCTTTGAAGTTTTCACCTGGATCAAACGGTTTGCCACTGAGGGACAGCAGCGCCCTAATCTCCTGTAATGTTACGATGTACAAGAAATAAAATCAGAACATTTCTGAAGAATTCAAACATGACAGCTTGCAGCTTGTAACGTTACTAGCTTAGCAAGCTAATGTATGGGGAGAAATGCCGTAATGAGACACCCAGATCTTTAGAGATGGAGAGAAATAACACAACATGTACAGTTTGACAGAGAGGTACGACATTGACATGCATACCGGTAGCCTGAAGTCAACATTGTCGTGGGCCAAATGTATCAAATATTGTAGGCATGTTCTGCTACAGTGGATCGCCATGTTCGCGTTCCCACACAAAATACATCCGGCTAGAAACCGCCTCCCCGCGAATAGTAGTTCCTGTCAGTTCCAAAAATAAATACCACTTTACCAGCAATGAATATGCATTGCATGTATTTTGGCAACGCAAAATTAAAAAGAGTATGTTTCAGTTTTGTCATTAACGTCCAAATAATTGTGTGCTTATTATTCTGTATAGCTGCTACATAACTGCTTCATAAATTAGGGTGAATCATTTTACTGTAGAGAGAGCTAATGATCCACCAACTAAACATATCCCAAAGTTAAGCAGCTTTACTTCAGAACATTGCTCACTGACAGGGCACGTGACACCAACATTTAGCTTCTTACGTCACCACCACATTGTCATTGGCTACTTTGGATGCCGATCAGTGTTTTTCACTGCGGGTAGAAAAATAATCCGATTCAGCACTGTTCTAATGTAAAGTTCCATAGCATGGATACAATGTTGCTGACAGACACATGTTCCTCAGGCTATGTCAGTGTTCGTGACAAGAAGTGTAAGGTACCTAAAATTCGACACAGACAGAAGAAGAAAATCTCGGAATAAGCAATACATCGATTTTTAGCAGTGACACTGTCACCTTACCGTATGTATGTCACTTTCAGTTTACAGATGTGTGCTCACCTTACATTCCTAGATTTCTTGTAATGTAACATGTATTTGTGCAATATAAATTAAATGTTTTTCATGTTTAAATCAATCTGGAACAGGAACCTAACAATCTGAGGGGGCACAAAGTAAGTGAGGATGGCAGAGGGGTGGTCCCATTCCTGAAATGGCCAAATTTAGCATTTTTCAAACATCTGAAGTAGCTTTTTTTCCTGCAATCTAGAATCATAATCACTATGCTTAATTCTATTTTAAAAATATGTATATTTTTCTGCATATCTAAGCATACCTCTTGAGCTCTCTATTCTCCTGACTGGTACTTATTTTTTTCAAAGAAACTAAATATGTTTCTCTGCATCTCTACTAAAGTCTAGGTAAAATATTCAAAGGAATGTGGGTCTTATTCAGTACATTTAGTAATTGCTAGCTTTTCAAAAGACTACCAACCTTGCCAGCAGGCTTGCCAACTAAGATAGTTAGACAAGCTAGCTACTATAGCCTGATAAATAGACTGAAATAGCTTCTTGGTAACTTGTTATGAGGTTGGGAGATTGGGAACCTATCTGGACTAGCTAAAGCCACCTTCATAAAATTGATACAGTAGGTGGCTAGTAGTATTATAGAGAAACAACAAAAGATTTAACAAAAAATGTAAATAATATATATACACTGAATACAAATATAAACACAACGTGCAACCATTAAAAAGATTTTACTGAGTTACTAGTCATAGATACCTTAAAAAGTAGGGGCGTGGATCAGAAAACCAATCAGTATCTGGTGTGACCACCATTTGCCTCAAGCAGCGCAACACATCTTCTTCTTAAAGAGTTGATCAGGCAGATTGTGGCCTGTGGAATGTTGTCCCACTCCTCTTCAATGGCTGTGCGAAGTTGATGAATATTGGTGGGAACTGAAACACACTGTCATACACATCAATCCAGAGCATCCCAAACATGCTCAGTGGGTGAGTATGCAGGCCATGGAAGAACTGGGACATTTTCAGCTTCCAGAAATTGTGTACAGATCTTTGCGTCATGGGGCCGTGCATTATCATGCTGAAACATAAGGTGATGGTGACGGATGAATGACACAATGGGCCTCAGGATTTCGTCACGGTATCACTGTGCATTCAAATTGCCACAGATAAAATGCAATTGTGTTAGTTATCCATAGCGTATGCTATGAAATGGAGAAAGGAGAAATTCTCACTAAGAGGTACAGTATAAGTCAAAAGTTTGGACACACCTACTCATTCAAGGGTTTTTCTTTAATTTAACTATTTTTGACATTGTATAATAATAGTGAAGACATCAGAACTATGAAATAACACATATGGAATCATGTGGTAACCAAAAAAGTGTTAAACAAATCAAAATATATTTTATATTTGAGATTCTTCTAAGTAGCCACCCTTTGCCTTGATGACAGCTTTGCAAACTCTTAACATTCTCTCAACCAGCTTCACCTGGAATGCTTTTCCAACAGTCTTGAAGGAGTTCCCACACATGTTGAGCACTTGCGGGCTGCTTTTCCTTCACTCTGCGTTCCAACTCATCCCAAACCATATCAATTGGGTTGAGGTCAGGTGATTTTATAGGCTAGGTCATCTGATGCAGCACTCCATCACTCTGCTTCTTGGTCACTCTGCCTGGAGTATGTGTTGGGTCATTGTCCTGTTGAAAAACAAATGACAGTCCCACTAAGCACAAACCAGATGGAATGGTGTATCGCTGCAGAATGCTGTGGTAGCCATGCTGGTGCTTTGAATTCTAAATAAATCACCGAAATAAATCTCCTCCATGCTTCACGGTGGGAACTACACATGCTGAGATCATCTGTTCACCTACTATGCGTCTCAAAAAGACACGGCAGTTGGAACCAAAAATCTCTAATTTGGACTAATCAGACCAAAGGACAGATTTCCACCAGTCTAATGTCCCTTGCTTGTGTTTCTTGGCCCAAGCAAGTCTCTTCTTCTTCTTGGTAACCTTGAGTTGTGGTTTCTTTGCAGCAATTTGACCATGAAGGCCTGATTCACACAGTCTCCTCTAAACAGTTGATGTTGAGATGTGTCTGTTGAACCCTGTGAAGCATTTAGAGTGGGGCAAAAAAAAGTATTTAGTCAGCCACCAATTGTGCAAGTTCTCCCCCTTAATTTTCATCATAGTTACACTTCAACTATGACAGACAAAATGAGAAGATTTTAATGAATGAATTTATGAATTTAATTTAATAATGAATTTATTTGAAAATTATGGTGGAAAATAAGTATTTGGTCAATAACAAAAGTTTATCTCAATACTTTGTTATATACCCTTTGTTGGCAATGACAGAGGTCAAACGTTTTCTGTAAGTCTTCACAAGGTTTTCACACACTGTTGTTGGTATTTTGGCCCATTCATCCATGCAGATCTCCTCTAGAGCAGTGATGTTTTGGGGCTGTTGCTGGGCAACACAGACTTTCAAATCCCTCCAAAGATTTTCTATGGGGTTGAGATCTGGAGACTGGCTAGGCCACTCCAGGACCTTGAGATGCTTCTTACGAAGCCATTCCTTCGTTGCCCGGACGGTGCGTTTGGGATCATTGTCATGCTGAAAGACCCAGCCACGTTTCATCTTCAACGCCCTTGCAGATGAAAGGAGGTTTTCACTCAAAATCTCACGATACATGGCCCCATTCATTCTTTCCTTTACACGGATCAGTCGTCCTGGTCCCTTTGCAGAAAAACAGCCCCAAAGCATGATCTTTCCACCCCCATGCTTTACAGTAGGTATGGTGTTCTTTGGATGCAACTCAGCATTCTTTGTCCTCCAAACACAACGAGTTGAGTTTTTACCAAAAAGTTATATTTTGGTGTCATCTGACCATATGACATTCTCCCAATCTTCTTCTGGATCATTCAAATGCTCTCTAGCAAACTTCAGACGGGCCTGGACATGTACTGGCTTAAGCAGGGGGACACGTCTGGCACTGCAGGATTTGAGTCCCTGGCTGCATAGTGAGTTACTGATGGTAGGCTTTGTTACTTTAGTCCCAGCTCTCTGCAGGTCATTCACTAGGTCCCCCCGTGTGGTTCTGGGATTTTTACTCACTGTTCTTGTAATAATTTTGACCCCACGGGGTGGGATCTTGCGTGGAGCCCTAGATCGAGGGAGATTATCAGTGGTCTTGTATGTCTTCCATTTCCTAATAATTGCTCCCACAGTTGATTTCTTCAAACCAAGCTGCTTACCTATTGCAGATTCAGTCTTCCCAGCCAGGTCTACAATTTTGTTTCTGGTGTCCTTTGACAGCTCTTTGGTCTTGGCCATAGTGGAGTTTGGAGTATGACTGTTTGAGGTTGTGGACAGGTGTCTTTTATACTGATAACAAGTTAAAACAGGTGCCATTAATACAGGTAACGAGTGGAGGACAGAGGAGCCTCTTAAATAACAAGTTACAGGTCTGTGAGAGCCAGAAATCTTGCTTGTTTGTAGGTGACCAAATACTTATTTTCCACCATAATTTGCAAATAAATAAATTAAAAATCCTACAATGTGATTTTCTGGATTTTTTTTCTCATTTTGTCTGTCATAGTTGAAGTATACCTATGATGATAATTACAGGCCTCTCTCATATTTTTAAGTGGGAGAACTTGCACAATTGGTGGCTGACTAAATACTTTTTTTGCCCCACTGTATTTGGGCTGCAATTTCTGAGGCTGGTAACTCTAATGAACTTATCGTGTGCAGCAGAGGTAACTCTGGGTCTTCCTTTCCTGTGGCGGTCCTCATGAGAGCCAGTTTCATCATAGCACTTGATGGTTTTTGCAGCCGCACTGACTGACCTTCTTGTCTTAAAGTAATGATGGACTGTTGTTTCTCTTTGCTTATTTGAGCTGTTCTTGCCATAATATGGACTTGGTCTTTTACCAAATAGGGCTATCTTCTGTATACTACCCCTACCTTGTCACAACACAACTGATTGGCTCAACACATTAAGAAGGAAAGAAATTCCACAAATGACCTTTTAACAAAGCACACCTGTTAATTGAAATGCATTCCAGGTGATTACCTCATGAAGCTGGTTGAGAGAATGTCAAGAGTGTTTAAAGCTGTCATCAAGGCAAAGGGTGGCTACTTTGAAGAATCTCAAATATAACATATATTTTGATTTGTTTTTTGGTTACTACATAATTCCATGTGTTATTTCATAGTGTTGATGTCTTCACTATTTTTCTACAATGTAGAACATTTAAAAATAAAGAAAAAACGTGAAATTAGTAGGTGTGTCCAAACTTTTGACTGGTACTGTATATATATATATATATATATTTAAATTACATGACAAATTTGAGGGGGCACATGCCTCTGTGCACCCTATGGGCATGATACCTCTGATCTGGAATAACTCTCACCTTCATTAGAGCATTAGTAGGATGATGACCTGTTATAACTTTATAACTAATATAGTTTACCATAACTTTATTCAGGGTGTAATTAATGGTTTAAATAGGCTATTTCTGAGGATTCATTTGTGTCTTCATAAATTATTAATAGGCCTAGGCTACCATACAGACATGTAATTGTGCTTTCAACAGTTGGTCATTGAAACTTTTATTACACCCACAGAAAATGAACTATGCCTAAAAGTGGACAAACCACTTAATACGTACAAGACATCTGAAACACCACCATGGAGAACAACGATGCACCTGTCGAGTTTAACGATGACAGGACAGTGTGTGTGACATCAGTGAAAGGGTTAAAGGAGAACTGGCAGAGATGGTCCAACAAGCACCAGGAGTACCAGAAACACAACCCCTTCAGTAACAACCGGGGGGCTATGGTGAATGTGACTGCCCAGCAGCAGAGACTCCAAAGGGACCAGGATGGCTACGGGAGGCCCCTGGTGGGCTCCTTGACAGAGCAGAGGGGCAGGGACGCCCACGTCCACATCACCCGGGAGGTGGAGGAGCTCTGCCAGATGATCAGAGACATTGGGGAAAGCCGTGGCGGTGGGGACGGAGGCAGCGAGGAGAGACCTGTGGTGACGGTGGAGTTTGGGAAGCTGTTTGAGCACTATGTGAACATCTCCAACAAGGTGGTGGGGATCCTGCTGAGGGCCAGAAAACAAGGCCTGGTCAGCTTTGAAGGGGAGATGTTGTGGCAGGGGCAGGATGACCGGGTCCTCATCACACTGCTACAGTGACCAGGATGAAATGACAGGGTCGCCATTATGCTGCTTCAGTGACCAGGTTTATGCAGCCGACGGACAAGACAGTAACCAAGGCCCTGTCCAGAAACATCCCCTAGCCCTTTAGGCATTTGTGTAGTTGTGAAAGGATTGGCTAGGTCTAAGCAATATGGTGAAAATTACATTAGGTAGCAAAGTGCAGCAACACCTATCCAATTTTTTCAGGTTTACACCTGCACCTAGCAAGGGTAGTTGTTTCTGGGCAGGGCCCAAGAGAACTAACCTGTGGCAGCAGTGACATGCAATATGGTGCTGTAGGATGAACCTGAGCTTATTGCCCTGAATGGACTTTGCGTTGCATTCCCAGTTACACCAGTACACCGTAATCTACACAGCGTTTACAATGTTCCTTAGCAATCTTTGTAATTAGACAGAGGAAATGTGTACTTTCTATGGCACAGAAACAACACACTGACACTGTAGGCTTATGTTAGAAATCCTGGAAGGAGGCTATGAAACTGTATACATGGTTGACAATGTAGCAAAATGCATCACAATTATATTTACATTCAGGAGAAATAGCACATCACTTTTTGATCCACTGGCATTTGTGGAATTCACACTGTACTATATGCACATTGTTCAACCTAACAAGGGTTGTTTGAGGAATGCTTTTTCAGCTACTTGCACTCATGAAATATACTGTAACACTTTACTAATTTGAAAAATAATTAAGGGTATTCCAAACATGTTTGTTTAGAAAGGAAAGCACTGATGTTTATCAATAAAGTCTTCAAAAAACAACAAAAAAGACTAATTCATGATAAAATTGCATTAGAATGACAGGTAACACTTTATTTAAAGCCTGCATAACATAATACTTTTTAATAAGGCATTAGAAAGAGTCATATTAAGTCATACTGCCTAAGTCATACTTTACAGTAAGTGTTACTGAATGATGTTTCCCATTAATAAAGAGACCAGGAAGGAAATCTGATACACTTGTGGAGGCAGCAATGCATCATTTATTTAACCATGAACCACCATTATTATTTTACAGCGACATGTCAACCAATAAATACAAACACATGACGCTCTTAATTTCATGCAGCAGCATACACTAAACATACATTACTTTGTTGAGTGTTCCATTGGGCTGTAGTGCATAACAAAATTAAGAATCACTCTCCAACATTCATAATAAAATAACACAATTAATGCAGAGTATTGTCTTAACAGAATGTGACTCAAGAAACAATTGTTTATGGATAACTGAGCTCCTATTATGCATCTTGATGAATTAGTAATGTAGGTATTATTCAGTGAATATATTAAACCTCCACACCCCTGTGTACACTTCCATTTTACTCTTTGATCGTATATGATTGAATACCATTCATGCAAAACAATTGCTTTTCTGATCACTTGACTGAGGCCTAAAAGAGCTCATACTTCTCATTATATTTCTCCGCTTTCAGTTATTATACCTCATAATATGGGATACTGTTGACAGTGACTGCATCGCAAATGGTGCCCTATTCATGACACTACTTTTGAGCCCTATAGGAAAAAGGTGCCATTTGGGATGCCAGCCAGTGGCACAATGCACATGCATTAGACATCTTTATCAAAGGTGTCCTGCAATGAGACTTACTGTAGGTTTCCCAGTCCCAATACATCCCATTCTCAGGTCTCCTGGTTATGATCACTTAGGAATGCCTTTACGTTACTAATCGTTCTTTACATTAATACTAGAGCCTAAACACAAATGTATCACTTTTGATATCTTTCTATACCAACAGAAATTGACCCCAAAATCATTCAAGTCATTACTATTTCATATTCTGTGGTAAAAAATAAAGAGTGGTCATTGGTCATTTTCAAAAAAGTATTTAAAATAGCAAGTAAGGAAAACACATTTGGCTTAATTTCTGATTTGGCTGTTCAGCTTGATACTAGAATTAAAAACCTCAGTTGAGTTGAACCATCATCACTAGTCTCACTGTAACCTGCTGGGGAGTACAGTACACTCACACAGAGAACCACGGAGGGAGACCAGACCTGACCTGCTCACTTCACTACTAGTAAGGTAACCCCGTTTCTCACTGGACCAGCC